>NW_025779424.1:0-52134 GCF_021130785.1 Homalodisca vitripennis
TTATTTATAAAAGTTTCTTAGGAATGGTTAATATCAATTTTGCAGTTCTTATGGGTTTGAATGAAGAAAAGCCAGCCAGAATCCATATATTTCAAAGTATGGCCTATACTTTATTTTGTATGTCCAAACTGAGTTACTGTTAGAACCAAAAATTATTATTATTAATTTATTTTATTATTATTTTATTATTTTTTATTTTCCAACGGCAGCAGCCAATTTACAAAGACAAGCATAGATAGTAGAATACAGCGGAAAATAAAATTAATATAATCAGATGAAAAATCTACATAAAGTAACAAAATAGGTATCATACAAAATTTGATAATAAATAATAAGTATTCAAAGATATAACAAGTTATAAATATCCAAAACATAACAAAAAATAAAAATAAAGATTAACAAACAACAATAATTATTCAAGTATGGAGACAACTCAGAAAATTGATTTAGAATAAATTGTATTTTACTTAAAAAACAATAAAAAACAACTAAAGTATAGGTAGACAACAACAAAAGTAGAATAATAAACAATTAAGTAAAGGAAAAAATATTTATAAAAACTCTTTGTGCAACAGGAACAAGCAATCAACTAGCTAACGAAATTATAAGATTGATAAGAGCGAACATAAATAAATTGTGCTAATAAATTAAAATATAATATATAACATTTAACAAATAACAGTAGAAATTAAATAAATACAACATATAATACAATGAACATGCACTTAACACAGATTAAAGCTAACTAGGTCTTAATTTCTAGTCTTTCACAGAAAGAAGAGAGAAGGCCTGCCGACGAACCTGGTGAAGTCCATCGAAGAACAGGTCACACACCCAGACGCAACCTGATTTCCCAGGCGAATAAACCTTGCGAAAGGACTGTTGAAGTCGAAGTTGGTTGAGTGGTATCTTCGACCCAGCAGATCTCGAGATCTTGTGTTTGCCGGAACTCTGAGGTCGATTTCAGCTAGGAGATCTGGACAGTTCATGCGACCATTCACTATCTTCCAGAGAAGGACAACATCAGCCACGTCACGTCGCAGGGCGAGAGGTGACAAGTTCAGATTGCTGGACAGTTCCTCCACAGGCACGTCAAGATAATCAAAACCCAGCCGGACACCAATCAAGCGAAGAAAACGCCTTTGTAGAGCCTCCAGTCTCGTCCTATTGCCAACAGTGTAAGGCGACCACACGGGACTTGCATATTACACAAGCTGTCTCACAAGGGAACAATACAGAGAGCGAAGAGCAGAAGGGTTGTCGATGCCTCTGGAGAATCTTGTTATGAAACCAAGCATGTTGTTTGCTTTGCTACTGATGTGGTCTATATGTCCAGAAAATCCCATGTCGCTGGCAAATATAACGCCTAGGTCTTTTATACACTGGGACCGTGGGAATGGATGTATCAGAAATGGAGTATACGTATATGACTGGGGATTTGATGCGGTGATAAGTTATACAAGAGCACTTACTGGGATTTACAGACATGTTATTCCTGACACACCAATCCTCAATTTCGGAAAGGCTATTTTGAATTTCTTGAGAGTTTTCTGGTGTAGACACAGTAATGAAAATCTTCAGGTCGTCAGCAAATTGTAAGGTCTTCACAGTTAATTTGTCTAGTAGGTCATTGACAAAGACATTGAAGAGGCAAGGTCCCAGCAAAGAACCTTGTGGAACTCCTGAAGAAGGTGAGAACTGAGCGGAAGTGGCGGAAACCAATCCTCACGACCAGAGAACGTTTTTGAAGATAACTAGAAATCCATGACAAAAGAGGTTCAGCCACTCCGTAACCCAGCAACTTAGACACAAGAATTGTCTGGTCGACCCTTGTCGAAGGCTTTTGCCATATCGATGTAGGCTGTATCAACTTGGTAGTTCTTCTGAAAAGCAGACAAAACATATTCTTGAAAAGAGCAGGAGGTTGGAGACAGTAGACTTGCCCTTCATAAAACCATGTTGGGAAGGATGGATTATTTTGGATAGAAAAGGATTCAGTCTATCTACCACGATACTTTCAAAAACTTTGCCAATTGCCGGCAGAATAGTGATTGGACGGTAGTTTCCGTATGTCGCTGGGATCATTTGCTTTATGTAAAGGAATGATGAAGCCCAACTTTAAAGAGCTAGGGAAGATTCCTTTGTTAAGTGATTCATTGAACAACACTGTGAGGGGTTCAGCTAAGAGAGATCGGTAGTGATGAAGCATAGATGGATGTATATTGTCAATTCCAGCTACCTTTGTAGTGTCCAGATTCTTAAGCTTGCTGAGAACTTCTTCTTTTGAGGTTGTTATGACACAAAGAGAATCGAAGACGGGATAGCTAAAGCTAGGTGAATCTCGTAACGAGGGAGAGTAGACTGGGTTGAAATAACTGTCCCAAGTGCAATATTAAAAAATTAATTAATATTGTCCTGTAAATCTCCATTTTACAAGCCTAAACCAAATATATAGAGTGATATATCTGCAGAAACCAATAAATACTATAATTTGTGTACAAAGTAGCCTTTTTTGTTAGCAAGTCAGCCAATACGCTGATATTCATTAATTATATAATATGGCTCGAGTTTCCTTAATGATAACTAGTTTATTATCTAAAACTTATTTATATAGATATAAAACTTGTTGCACAATCTACTTAAAGTTTTATTTGTTTTTTATTAAACGTACAATTTTTTATCATACTGTGTATAAAATATTGATTATTTTTGGACTTAAAAATATACAACTTCAATAATTATTATAATTATTGTATTCTAATTAAAATGAATTTTCAAACCAACCAAAAGAGTAACCATTTTCTGAAAAAGTTCATTCAATGAATTGCAAGTTTTGAAATAACGACAGTATTGATTAATTGTAATACTAATAATATTTATTAATGTTTGACAAGTAAATACAAAATGTAAAAAATGTATCATTAATTTTAGTTAAAAGGTGAAGGAAAATTTTAAAGAAAGACTTCTAAGGCGTTAAACGTTTTTTAATTGATCTCAACGTGAATTATATTTTTTTAAATCTCAAAATCCTAAAATCTCAAATAATATTTTGAGAAAGCATTATTTATGTTTATGAATATTAAACTCTAACTAAAGTAGTTGGGTTCAAAAGCAAAGTTTAAATTACTTTTTAAACCTAGCAAGATGTATAAAATTAAATAAGTTTTTTATGTTTTATCTCTTTATAACGACTTGGATTTTAGATATTAATATTCCAGAATATTAATATTTTAAATTATCAATGAGACATCCAAGACGATATAATATATTTTTTGATTGGTAAGCTCCGAGTGAATATTCAGTACAATTTATTACTTAATTGTTTAACAATTAAATACTATCTCGTTTGTCTCAAATAAAAATCACAGTTCTATATGAAAATAATAGATTTATTTTACACTGGCAAAATTATTGAGTTTAAAGTTTCAGACTTTTTATCACTCTATTTTTCACAAAAAATTGACAAACCGTTTAGTAATTTTAAAAGTTTCTTTGGCAAGAAATAAAAATATTAATCAAATATATTGTGACGACGGGGCCCTTTTCCCGCCGTCTGATGTGGAGAGGGAGAGGTCAACACGGAACACCTGATGTTGTTCAGTCGAGGAGGTGTCGTCTATGGGTAGAGACATTGCGTGTGGTGAGAGCAGACCGGGGACGTGCGGTGGCGCGGCACGAGCGGCGGCGATGCTACGGACGGTTAGATAGGTTTAGGTGGTAGAATGTGGTGAATAAATGATGTTGTTTTAAGAAGAGTGAGTAGTTATTTGTTACGTACCTCGTCACGGCCAAGCAGAGTGTATGGAGCAGCCCCAAGGACTAACAGGGTGAGTTATAGTAGAAATAACTTGATCACACAGTACGTGACAAATTTTGGTGGAGGCGCCGGGTAGTCCTGAGGCGTGATAGCCTGAGACGGACTTGACTTTGAAAAATTGTAGTAAGATTTTAAGTGAAAAAAAAAAAATAATAATAATAATTTGAGTCCTTTTGTTGAGTATTCTGGAAATTAGTATAATAGCAAGTGGTAACCCGTAAGTGATGCTAATTTAAGTATGTTTTTAGTTATTATTTAATACCTAGTTCAGTACTTGTTATTTTATAAAAAGCATTCAATTGATATTTCTGTCTGTCGTAAGCCGCCGGTTTAATTTTTCCATATTTGAAGCTAAACAATTTGGAGAAGAAAATGTTGGATTGTTGGTCTGATGTAATGTTGGTGAAAGAAGATCTAAGGGACGTGTGAAGTGTGAAGTGAATATATTATAGTAATGAAGTGAACTGTGAGAAAAATACTGTTGTGGATTATTATTATTGTGTCTTATTAGTTATAAGTGTGACAGTGAACGGTAATAGTTGTAGCTAGTGAGAGATATACTTTACTTACTGCTTATGAACGGGACCCCAGTTCACTTTAGTGTAGTGACGAGGAGTAGAAGCAGGCAGGATTCACAGTCGCAGAGTAGTTCCCCAGTTTCTGAGTTTTGAAAACTTAGCTCAGAAGACTGAATTAAGCCCTCTTTCTTGAGGAATCTTTAGACGACAGCTTCGAAGAGTTGAGGGTAAACGAGCAAGAGTATCGGTCGGTGCAAGAGAGTAGTGAAGAAATAGAGCCATTAAGAAATAGAGTAGTAGCCATGGCTGAAGCTAGAGGACCTATTATTACTCCCCCAAAGTTTCGTGGTAGCCCAGAAGAGAATGTAGAGGAGTATTTGCAAGCCTATGAGAGAGTAGCGAGAGCTAACGGTTGGGACGAAGCAAAGAAGTTAGTGGTTATCCCTTGTTATCTGGAGGGGGCAGCCCTAAAGTGGTATGAAAATTTAGAACAGGCAGAAGAAAATAACTTGACTTGGGATATTGTAAAGCGAAAGATGAAAGAAGCATTCCAGTCAATTGCTTGGGAGGAGCAATTGGAATTTAAACTAAGACTTAGGATGCAAGGAGAGGACGAGCAGGTTGAGGCCTATATCCAGGATGTACTAAATCTGTGTAACAAATTAGACCCCAATATGGCTGAAAGAAGCAAAATCAAGCATGTTTCTAAGGGGCTTGAAACCATCATTACTTGAAAAAGTGATGATGATGAACAACGAAACTTTGGAAAATGTTTTAGCCAACGTAAGAAAAGTACAAACTGCAAGATTTATAGCGGGCCAAAGGGTCGACCAACTCTTGACAGAACCCATAACCAGAGGAGCGGGACCGATAACCGTACCCCATGCGTCACAACCAAGTAGTAGCTCGTTAGAGAACAAAATTGAAAACCTAATGAGTGAATTCGCTAAGTTTAGTATGAGTCTTATGGAACAAAGGAAAAATGAGGAGAAACACACTACTCAACGGAGGGATGTAGGCTACTATGGAGGTCAAAAACCAAAGGGGTCGTGGTTCATTTCGGGGTTCAAATCGTGGACGAACAGCAGACGGTAGAGTGATTTGTTACAAATGTAACCGTGTGGGACACTTTGCTATAAACTGCAGATCAAATCTAGGTAGAGGACAGGGAAACGACAGAGGGGGACGCTAGAGGAGGGAGTTAGCGTTCCTACTAATAGAAACTCCCCAAATGAAAGTGAAATCCCAAGTAGCAGGATAGCCACATTATGTGAAACTCATGAACAGGAAGAGTGGAGAGACACATGGAGACAATATAGCGGATCCCCGAGGAGTAGATGGATTCAGGGTGGTTTTCATCAGCGTTATCAGACAGAAGAACGGAAGAAACCCGCTACGTGGCATCAAGGGGTGTCAAGCAATCCAGGATCGATTAGAACTCTAGGGGTTCTTGAAGTTCACCGCCCTCGTCGATCAACACGAAAGACCAGTTATATTTGACACCGGCGCATGTGTCAGTTGTATGGACGAAAATCTTGTGAGTCACCGTGCTAAAGTCCAACCAGTAGAGGGAGTAAATATGAAGACGGCCACAGATGAACCTGTATGTATCACTGGAAGAACGGACATAACTATAGAAATCGGCAGATGCGTCTTTAGATTTTCTGTATTTGTAGCCAGAGGACTAGGAGGTTGCTGCATTCTAGGAAATGATTTTCATCTTAAGTTTAAAACAACCATAAGCTATGCCGAAAGAATGGTGAGGTTAACCAACGTAAGTGGAAGAACTATATCTGCTCCATTTTCCTGTCGAGAAAAGGATGCGAAGTATCAGAGACCACCCCCAGATGCAACCTGGCTAAACCAGATCCAGTTTGAGGATCTTGAAGAATGTAGCGTAAAAGTTGTGAGTGCCGACACTACTGAAATTCCCGCAAGAGGCCGAAAGCTGCTGAAAATCAAATTTGAAGGTGCTTTACCATACACAGGCATTATGGAACCAAACTACCGGCTGTATAAGGAGACTTCCATTTTAGTACCACCCTGCCTCACCACATCATTGCCACTAGAAGCCGTCATGGTATCAAATGTTTCAGAAGAAGTGAAAAGAATAAACAAGGGAGAATTATTGGCAGAAGTGTATGAAGCTGAAGAAATTCCAATTGAAAAATAAATCTATTGCAATGAATATTGTGAGTGGAGGTGATGAGGGTTGTATTGAAGAAAAGAAGTTGAATCTTAACCCTCAGATGACATCCGAAGAAAGGAAAACTATGCTAGATCTGTTGGCGGACTACAGTGACAGATTCTCCTGGGATCCCTCTCAAATTGGAAGAACAACCGTAAGCGAGCACAAGATAGAGCTTACTAACAGAACTCCAGTGCATCAACCACCCTACCGAGTCTCCCATAGAGAAAGGGAGATACTGAGAGATCAAGTTGAGGAGATGCTGAGCAAGAACATAATACGTCCTAGTACAAGCGCTTTTGCATCACCTGTTGTCTTGGTAAAAAAGAAAAATGGAGAGTGGAGATTTTGTGTTGACTATCGTCGAGTGAACGACCAGCTGAATCCTATACAACACCCTCTTCCACTGATAGATGATATTCTAACATACTTAAATGGTTGTCAATGGTTTGTAACGCTAGACTTAACGTCTGGGTTTTGGCAGCTGCCCATAAGAGAAAAGGACAGGCACATAACAGCTTTTGTTACCCCAGATGGTTTATGGGAGTACGAAGTTACTCCATTTGGGCTCAAAACGAGTCCCGCAGCCTTTCAAAACTGCATGGACAAGGTGTTGGCAGGATTAAAATGGGGTACATGCCTTTTATATCTAGACGATATATTAGTTATGGCTCCAACATTCAAGGAGTTGATAGAAAATTTGAGAAAGGTTCTCCAAAGGCTTAGGGAAGCCTCTATGACACTAAATCCTTCTAAGTGTACCTTTGGGTATCAGGAAGTTAAGGTACTAGGACATACAGTCAGTGCTAAAGGAGTAAGTCCCGATGCTGGAAAAATAAAAGACATACTGAATTTTGAACCACCTAGAAGACTGAGGGCTCTCAGGTCATTTCTGGGGCTTGCCAACTACTACCGTAAATTTGTACCTGACTACTCAAAGATAGCCAGACCTTTAATTGAATTGACCAAGAAGAATAAGTCATTCATATGGGGTACAGAGCAACAAGAAGCATTCCAAACCCTAAAGGAGAAGCTAACAACAGCTCCGATCTTACGACACTTCGATCCCAAACTGCCTGTTGAGTTACACACTGACGCTAGCGACATTGGAGTAGGTGCTGTGATCATGCAAAAGGAAAAGGGGGATGCGTTACCTGTAGCATACGCATCTAGGAGGCTATCAGAAGCAGAGAAAAAATATACGGTCACTGAAAAAGAGTGTATTGGTGTTGTGTGGGCAACACAACATTTTAGGCAGTTTCTATGGGGGCGCAATTTTACAATAGTAGTAGATCACCATGCTTTGTGCTGGTTACACAAGAACCGGGACTCATCAGGAAGACTGGCAAGATGGGCCCTGAAGCTCATGGAGTTTGACTATGAAATAAGGCACATGTAGTTCCTGACACACTTTCAAGGAATGCTTGTGAGGACTGTAAGCCAGAAGACGAAGACAAGACCAATGAAATACCCATGTTAGCGCTGAATTGGACAGATCTACCCAAATTACAGGATGAGGACGAGGAGTGCAGAAGAATCAAGGACACAATGTTTAAAACCGGAAGAGTCTACAGCGACAGAAAGAAGAATGGCAAGGAGTTTTATGCTGGAAGATGGAGTGCTATACAGACGTAATGTTGCTCATATTGGAGAAAAGAAACTGCTAGTAGTACCTGAAAGCATCAGAAGTGAAATTTTGTATGAATGTCATGACAGCCCTTTGGCAGGTGGACATCTGGGTTTCACCAAGACGTTTCATAAATTGAAGTGCCGGTTCTATTGGCCGAACATGATAAAGGATACTGAGAAGTACGTCAAAACGTGCTTACACACTGTCAAACTCGAAAGACACCAAAATTATCTCCAGCAGGGATGTTACAACCCATTCCGGTGGGGTATCCTTTTGAAAGAATTGGGATAGATGTATTGGGTCCGTTTACAAAGACAGACAACGGAAATAAGTACATCATAGTAGCGATGGATTATGCGACAAAGTGGGGCTGAAGCAAAAGCGACCCCCTCAGCTACTGCAGAAGAGACCGCGAAATTTGTGATCAACAGAATCATTTGTAGGTTTGGATGTCCGAAACGAGATCCTTACTGACAGAGGAAAGAATTTTAGGTCGAACTTAGTGTGTGAAATTTTTAAACGGACTGGGAATCCGCACGTTATTCACAACAGCTTATCATCCAGCGTGCAATGGCTAAGTAGAACATTTCAACGGCACACTGGCTCAGATGTTATCTTATTATACAGGGTCTAATCAGAGAGACTGGGATCTTTACGTAAATCTCACATGTTTCAGCTACAACACAAGTCGTCAGGAAACCATAAAACATAGTCCTTACTAATATGCTTTTTGGAATGGAAGCTCGACTACCTGTTGATGTAACTCTACGCAAAAATGTAAGTAGTGACGTGAAGGCGGAGGAAGTTCTGCAAAGAGTTCACCAGTGTCGCAGAGATTGTAATAAAAATAGTGGAAAGAAGTCAACAGAAACAGAAGGATCGGTACGACCAGAAGCACCGTTTCGTAGAGTATGAACCCGATGATCTAGTCATGATATGGACACCAGCTCGCAAGAAGGGAAGGACTACCAAGTTACTACATAGGTGGAACGGCCCGTATAAGGTGATATCCAGGCTTTCCGAAGTGAACTATGAAATAGAAATCAAGAAAGGGAACCGGTGTTATTTTGACACAGTTCACGTGAGTCGACTAAAACGTTTTTATCCAAGAAACTAGAGATAAAATGAAAGGATGATGCATGTTCTTTTATGAATGTAATTAGTGTATAAATTAGTGTTAAAACAAATTTAGGATAGGGTAGCGTGTAACTTATATAATCTATCCTGTGCAAGACAATAACTTTAGACCGTCTGTATATTCATTATAAAAAAAAAGAGGACTATTTTGTGCTTGCCAGTGTAATATTTGTGTTTGGCTACGAGTAAAACTGCCCAGCTAAGCGATAATGTGATCATTGCACTGTGAGACAATGCAAGATAGGCAGGGCAAGGTCCAAAATCGGACACTAGTGTGCTAAACAGTGAGCTCACGACGCTCGAGCGGTTAAAAACTAACTGGTGTCCTGTATACGTAATATTTCTTGAAATTTTAGTTAACCAGCGTTATATTTATAAGTTGATAATTTAGGTGTGCTAATATTAGATAAATGTGTTAAAACTTGATTGTTAGTTTAATTTGTTGTGACTACAGTAACAGTGTGCCACGTGACAGAGAACTATGGATACGCTACCGAAGGTAATGACACTTGTTAGTATGATCATTGTAATTTTTTGGTAATGTTTTATTTGTAGAGGCGAGTCAGGATGGCCAAACTCCAATATCAGTTGTTACAGGTGTCTACTGGAAAGAGATAAAGTCGGCAGATATATATGAAGCGTCCGTCCCGTTGGTTTACAAGACAGCGTGGCCAGGAGTAGACATAGCTTATTTAAGTCGTCCCAAAGGAGTAGGATTTTGTAATGGTGTTATGAATGATCCAGAATGTAATGTTATTTTCTTGGGCCGCAGTGGTTAATAAGGAGATTGGAGCACGAGTCACATGGCTGAACAGAAGTTTTGAGTGAGACAGCTGATAATTTTGAATTATTTTCAGGTCGAAACGTGATAAGCGCAGTCTTCATTTTATAGGTAATTTTGCTCATTGGTTGTTGTGGAGTTATAACCAAGAAGCAGCTACGACCTTTGTATGCTAATCAAGAGAGAATGAATGTATTTGAGCAGGAACTTCACAATGAACTTCAAGAGGCGTATGCAGAAATGGATAATCTAACAATTAATATGAATTCTTACAGTCAGGAAGTCAGTCGCACATTTTCTCAAGTAATAGGTGTGGGCGTTAACATAACAAAGATGATTGATCGATTTAGAACCAAGGTGTATGTCGCTGATCAAAAGAATAATCATAAAACATACAGTCTGTTACAGCTCAACGCATTACACTCTATTCGGCAGTTGCAAGTGTTACAACTAGTTACCAGATTGGAAATTTTAAGTCAATGCAGAGAACAAAAGATTCCGAACTCGATTATTTCTTTGTCAAAATTTCAAGGAGATCTTCTGAAATTAGCGGCCTCAATCAAGGACGACAATTACGAGTTAGTAATTGCTCCGGAGGAAGTGACAAAATATTTAAAATTAGAAATAGCTGACTGTATGATTTCAGGTTCAACAATAATTGTAAATGTAAAGGTGCCCATTAAAAAGCGGGGAGCGCGCTGGAAACTGTTTGAATTAATGGCTGTACCTTTTGCATGGAAAAATTCTACTTGTAATATTCATCATGATGTGACCTATCTGGCAGCCGACAACGAGCGTCTGATGTCGATACAAGGCTCAGCAACTCATGATTGTCAGCCGTACATAAATTCTCTATGTTTTATTATTCCTAGGAATGCCGGAGATGCTGTCTCGGGTTCGCTATGTCCCAGAGCTATGTTTAGAGGAGCGACGATACAGGAACTCAGTAAAGTTTGTGCCTTTTTCGTGTGCGCAGGGCAGAGCGCCGATAGTGAACAGATTAGGAGAGGAGATGTTTGTACTTACACACGTTTTCAGGGCAGTTTAAAGTTGGAATGTCGTCATGGGTCGAATTTAACCTTAAATATTCCGGAAGATAGACGACCCGGTGCTCTCCAAATTAAGGTCGCTTGTGATTGTAAATTAATGTTAAATGAAGAAGTAATTGTTTTTGAAAACTACCCTTGTTATAAGAAAATATCTGTTTCAGAAATAGTCCATATAGTTTCCTGCTCTTTGGTCCAAATTGAAAAACTTTGAAGGTTTCTTCTTCCAGAAACACGTATTCCTCCAGTACTTTTACCACCCTGGACGAGTGTTTGGACGAGAGTTGGCCAACTGAGGTGCCCCATTGGAACATGACGTACGCTAGGACACAGGTGGAAACCAAGCCACCGCTGATAGTAAACAGGCCACAACGAAGGGATTTGGCCAATTGTGTATACTGTAATTCATGCTGTATATTTTTCACTGGTAACGATTATTGTTGTGAGAAATCCACACTTTGTGGGTTTGTATAATTTAAATATAGTTAGAGGAGAACCTATAGAGATATTTGTTACAGAGAAAACCTATAGGGAAGCTGTATACATTACTTTGTTAATTCTTGTTTTTATTTTGTGCTGGGTACTTGTGAGATGGTGCTGTCGATGGAGGAATAAGCAGAGCAAAGAGGAAGTGTCTATGAAGGGACATCGGGAGATCCAGGACAATGATGGCTTACCCCGAAGCATGCCGCTAGCCGAGATAGATGGGCGAGAGCTGCGAATTACCTTGGAATGGTGGGATATGAACAGTCCGAGTGATAAGTAACCACCGTGTTTAATTGGATACATAATGAGGAAACTATGGAAAGTTTATGTTACAAAGTGATTGATTGTTGATGAATTTCTTATAATAAACAAAAGGGAGTTTCATTTCTCTGTAATGATCATCCAGAGTAAAAACATTAATATGATATAAGGTTTTGTTGCATAATTAGATATACTACAGCGATGTACTAATATAATTAGGTACAGTGAATGACGTTTTGTACTTCAGACGTAATATAAATATTTTAATGTTTTGTTAAAATCATGTAATGATAAAGTGTGAGATAAATCTATGCCAATTATAACCGTGAAGTTGCCTAGGATAAGGTGTGTCTAATAAGATAGTTACAGGGACACGAGACGGGCGGTGCCCGGACCGGGTGCGCAGCAGCTGATCTGGTGCAGGGTCACGGTCAGGTCACTGAGATGACATTGAACCTGTGTCGTATGACTGCGGTATGAATGATGAATGAGTGGTGGCCACCAAATGAGCAAATGAAGTGAAAGAATGATATGTTATAAAAATATGAATGTTATCAAGAATTAATAGGTAGAATGATTAATGTTAGTATAATGTTACAAGTGAAATAATGTTGGTGTTTATGTAACAATACAATATGAAAATGTTAGAGTAGGGGTATATCAATAGTGTATACCTATTTAAACTAAAGTAAGGGCTGAGTAAGAGTTTAAAAGTGTATTTCACATTCGCTAAGAAATGGGGCCCCTTGAAACCGTGTTTAATGATAATAGAATAATGACCATTATAAAATGATGTACCGTAGTAACTAACACAGTTGGTATTTTATATAATAACATGTAACAACTATTAAGATGTAAAGAATGTTTAGTTTAGATAATGATTATTAAATGTGTAATATACCACTTCATTTTTCTGATTTGCATAAATGTCAGGTTGTTATGTTCATGTTTTAAATGTTAACCTTTAACTATATCGAGGTATTTTAGATAAGGTACGGTATCCCTGACTAAATCAATTGTGTATATAAAAAGATAATTAGTTTATTTGTAGAATTGATAAATGTAGTTTAAGTAATAAGGTGCCATGGGCTTACTTTGATTAAAATGTATGTTAAAATATTAGTGGGTAATACATGATTTGGGTAATAAATATTTGTATAATTGTCATATATTTGTTATATAGAATTAGTGATAAAAAAAAATGAGAACAAATGTGAATGCTTTATTTGTTGATGATTTGTCTAGTTAGTAGGGATAATTTCGTCTTAAACAAGTAACATAAGATTAGAAGAGCTCTAGTAGTTGGAACACGCTTGCAACAAGGTCGCAGGCCGCTGACCCCGAGGGTCAGGCCACTGCGCCGGAAGGCCTCTGCTGACCACAGCTACTTATATCACGTAGCCATCTGGAGGTGCACTGTTCCAGCTTAAAAAACTTTGTACTCCATTGCATGGAGATTACTTAAGTAGGTATAAACCGATCCAAATGGTATCAAAATCCCGGACACATATGTAATTAAATTATTTGGGAAAAATAGAGAGTGTTAGTGTTAGTAATAAATTGAGATTCCCTTAGTTTTAGTAGTTGTAATTTTCTAATTTGAAGTAAATATGTAATAAGCAACTTATATTTTAGAAGTAATAAAAAAAAAAAAAAAAAAAAAAAAGGTGTTGTACTCCGCAAACTTGTATATTTATATGGCAAATAATGATATGTAAGGGATGTTTTATTGGTAACTTTTACATTTTAGTTAGGTTAGCGTAGGCTCTATAACAGATTCCCCACGGCTATTATTTCAATTTTGGATGTTTTAAATTTGAGCGATATTCATATTTGTGTGTGTCTTAACTCCTTTTAAATTTAGGTAATAATATCCAGGTGAAACAAATTAGAAGGGGAAAACAAAATATTGTAAGTCCTTTTGATGTACTTAGATAGGGAAATCGTTCGTGGCATTCGTCTCCCGTTCGTTCGCGTCCCATACTGAACTGGGAAGCTTAGAACTGTGAACATTCCAGTGTGAAGAATGTGCGTTAGAAATTAAGAAGAGGACTAATACTTTTGGGTCACACGCCAAAGGAGACGTGTCATGGACATAATGCTGTGCCCAGCAGTGAAGCTACGGTTACCATCAACTGAACATTAAACACTAGACCTTAGAGGTGAAAACAGTGACGAGCTCATAAGAGGAATGTGAGGAACGGAAGGAGGCGCAGTCACGTCAAGGCCGACTCCAGGATGGCGTTCCTGGTGCAGCTACTCCGAGACCCGATGGGGATGCCTAAGCAGAGATTCATAACCGTAGCTTCCCTTTAAGAAGGGGGAGTGTGACGACGGGGCCCTTTTCCCGCCGTCTGATGTGGAGAGGGAGAGGTCAACACGGAACACCTGATGTTGTTCAGTCGAGGAGGTGTCGTCTATGGGTAGAGACATTGCGTGTGGTGAGAGCAGACCGGGGACGTGCGGTGGCGCGGCACGAGCGGCGGCGATGCTACGGGACGGTTAGATAGGTTTAGGTGGTAGAATGTGGTGAATAAATGATGTTGTTTTAAGAAGAGTGAGTAGTTTATTTGTTACGTACCTCGTCACGGGCCAAGCAGAGTGTATGGAGCAGCCCCAAGGACTAACAGGGTGAGTTATAGTAGAAATAACTTGATCACACAGTACGTGACAATATCAAACTAAAAATCAAAGCTCTCTTCTAAAATATAATAATAACATTTTCAAATAAAAATCAAATACCACTTGGAAATAACTAAAATTAAAATGTTCACTTCTTAGTTCACTCAAAATTCAAAAATACAAGTTTAAACTTCTCTTTCCTGAATTTCATATTTAAACTCTCTCAAACAATTATTAAAGTTCAATTAATTACCAATTACCAACTCACAATAAAACAGTTCCAATTAAATATTAATAGATTACTAAATTTCCAAATTTCAATTAAAGTTATTGACAAAGTTCAATTTTAATTCACATTTCTTGCAAGTTTAAACCAAATGTAACTTTTTATTATTCTATTGTTAATCGAGAATCAGTTATTCAGATTGCTCTGTAGTTTATATGAATTTAATTTTTCCTCAAAATCCCTAGCGGAAAAAAATTAGAAACACGGCGCACTGTACTCAACTTAGTTCGCGAAAATTACAAAAAGAAGGGCGAAAATTATGAGATGGCGCTTATTGCCCTTCCAATCAATTTCTGATGGACATCCGCCGTGTTCTCTCCTTGGTACAGCTGTATCAAACTAGGAGAACAATAGCCGTAACAAGACAAGTTCTGATCAATTCAAGGCCTTCCTAACAATTTAAAACTATCTGTACTAACTTGCCAAAGGATTACATTGTCGTTTTTATCCTAACTTCTCACAATCTAATTTAAAATTAAATCCCAATATTTCGTTCCACAAAATTTCATTTTAATTTAAGAATTAGTTAAAAAAAATTAAACCAATGTAGCTTTAAAAACGCTACACTATTTTTTCATGATTTATTGATTTAATTCAATAGTTTTCTATATTAATTAATATAATCAAACAATATTTTAATTATGTTTGTGAAAAACAATTACTCCTAATAATTTTACTTATAACAACTTCGAAATCATGTTTTGAATTTATTAAACAATTAAAGAGAAGTGTTTGAATTAAATATTATTTATCATCGGTTTGAAAAATATTAAAAGACAACCAGAAAGGATTTCATTAAGATCATCCCTTCTGATACAGCCACAAGGATATCAGGAGAAGGCCTATTATCCTTTATCTTAAACCGTTTAAGATGACAGTTAGAATGTGCTTTCCTTTATTGTACAGTCTGTGACGTCTACTGTTGTGTGCCAATAGCGGCGTATATAAACTTTCCAGGTGAATAGACCTCTATCTTCTTTTCACATTTCCGAATCCTGTTTCTTAAATCGTTTTGGATTTTTTGAATCCTTTGAGATCTATAATAATAGAAGTTGGGTAAAGACTGTCTTTGTACTTCACTCTCACGTTTTACTTTATGTCTGGCCGGAATATTTTCTTTATTACCGCTAAAATACAGAACTGCGAATTTACAACTTATCAGAGAAGCGTGGGATAATCTGAAACTGAAACACATCTCGCATTGCTAATTTATGTCCAGAACTTGTGTATTGAAAGTTAAGCTTCACAGAGATTTGTGCTTGAAAATATGACATCACTGGTCCGAGCGTCAGAACTGCCTGAGAAACCCATGCACCGAGAGTAAAAACTCTATGTTCGACTATTCTGAAGTAATACAAATATTAGGAATCGCATAGTTCAGACATATCAGTGGTGACTCCGTTCGCACACCTATTAGCCAAGGTGGGAGAGAAGTAATAAGTTTTATGTATCTTATTATGATAATGTTGTGAAGGAAACAGGATTTTTCCAGACATTTGCCATCGTTTAGTGAAACAATAAATCAGTAACACTACGTTTCGAGATCTGCAATCTGATCTCTTATTCAGGTAAAGAACTAACCTAATACATAATTACAAACTAGGTTAAAGTAAACAAATCTTTCCAAAGCGTTGTGGCACGCTTAAGTCAGGAATCACAACCTACATATTGTTTGTCAACTTCACTAACTCTATAAACATGCACTTAATAAAAAACTATACAAAACACTAATCATTAAAACTTAACTACGGATACAGGTCACAATACGTCTTCACTCGTCTACTAACCACCTACAACTGACCAGAGGGACTAGCCAATAGTAGTCGTCACGGCTGGCTAAAACAAGATGGCGGAAATAAAAGGGAAGGCGGACAGGAATGGGCCCTTTCGTTATTGTTGGTTCATGCGAGATGAACTTCTTAAAACCATATTGTGACTCCGCATTGGTTTATTACAAATATCTGATCCGTTTGATACTTTTGGTTTTCTCTTTAGTTCATTTTTTAGAATTGGCAACCAAAGCGGCCTAATCTCGACTGATAGTTGACTGATCGGTTGGTCTGCCAATTTAATGTATGTTGCCTCTATTAATTTCCTTTTGAAGAAATGTGGTTCCCGATGTATTATGTTGGCTTCATCCCAATTCATATGATGGTCTTCGGACCAACAATGGTGTGCAATTTTTGAGTTTTCTGTGAGACCCTTTCTCGTGTTTTATTTTGTGCTCTTTTATCCTTACGTTTAGTGGTCTTTTTGTCTCGCCTATGTATTCCCTATTGTAACTACATTTTATACTGTAAACACGGTTTTTGGAATCCTGTGTGCCATTTTTTTGGTTTTTTGTTTAGACTTTGTCTAAGAGTGTTGTGTGTTTTAAAACGCGATTCTAATGTTGTACTTTCTACCTACTCTTCTAATTTTCTCCGATAATTCCGGCACATAAGGGATTGACATAAACGCAAATTTATCACGATTCCGTTTTTCTGACTCAGGAATGATTCTTCTGGTTCGTTTGCACTTATTTATTACTAATTGAGGGTATCCATTGCTTCTGAGATCCGATTCAATTTCCTTAATTCTTCTTTTAGTCCATCTTTATATGAGCACAAGCTCTTTGCTCTATGAAACAACGAGTAGGCTACTCCTTCTTTGACAGATTTTTGATTTGTGGATTGATAATATAAATATTTTCCTGTGTGTGTTATCTTTCGAAATACAGTTGTCTTAAGGACATCCCTATCTCTTAATACACAGTCATCCAAAAAGGAAAGCTTGTTTTGGACTTCCACTTCCATTGTGAGGCGGATGGAAGGAGAAATACTATTAATGTGATTCAAAAAATTATTTAATTCAATGTCTCCATGAGAAAAAAAATAACAAAGGTATCATCCACATACCTCCACCAAATCTTCGGTTTGAACTGAGCTGAAGCCAAAGCTTTTCGCTCAAATTCCTCCATAAAGATATTGGCGAAAATAGGAGACAGAGGAGAACCCATTGCCATCCCCTCATCTTGACGGTTAATTGTACCCTCTAACTCAAAATAATTGCATTGAGTGCATAGTTCTAACAGTTCCATAATTACTGACACAGGAAGTTTAGTTCTATCCTTTAATGTTAGGTCTTATTTGAGACGTCATTTAATAATTCCGAGAGTTTCTGGAACTGGTACATTTGTAAATAGACTTTCGACATCAAAACTTAACAGTATGTCAGTTTCAGTCAACTTTAGGGATTTTGACTTTTCTAAAAAATCCTTGGAATTTTTGATGAAAGAGTCAGTTTTTCTTACCAATGGCGTTAAGATGTCCAAGAGGAGTTTAGACAATTCCCTGCAAGGTGAATCACGAGAACTAATGATGGGCCCGGAGAGGGATGGTAGGTTTGTGGTATTTTGGGAAGGCCATACATATGGGGTATTTTGGAGTGGTGAGGATCTAAATTTATCTGAAAAAAATTCTTTATGTTTTCTTAAGGTGTTTGCTACTTTGCATTCAAATGAATCAGTCGGGTCTTTATTTAAAACTGTATATTTGCCAGTATTGAAAGTTTCCGCAATCTTTTCTTTATACTTAATCTAATTATTATAGATCTCAAAGGATTCAAAAAATCCAAAACGATTTTAAAAACTGGATTCGGAAATGTGAAAAGAAGATAGAGGTCTATTCAACTGGAAAGTGTTTATACGCCGCTATCGGCACACAACAACAGAAGTCTCAGACTGTACAATAAAGGAAAGCACATTCTGACTGTCATCCTAAACGGTTTAAGATAAAGGATATTACGCCTTCTCCTGATATCCTTGTGGCTGTATCAGAAGGGATGATCTTAATGAAATCCTTTCTGGTTGTCTTATAATATTTTTCAAACCGATTATAAATAATATTTAATTCAAACACTTCTCTTTAATTGTTTAATAAATTCAAAACATGATTTCGAAGTTGTTATAAGTAAAATTATTAGGAGTAATTGTTTTTCACAAACATAATTAAAATATTGTTTGACTTATATTAATTAATATAGAAAACTATTGAATTAAATCAATAAATCATGAAAAAATAGTGTAGCGTTTTTAAAGCTACATTGGTTTAATTTTTTAACTAAAACTTAAATTAAATGAAAGTTTTGTGGAACGAAATATTGGGATTTAATTTTAAATTAGATTGTGAGAAGCTAGGATAAAAACGACAATGTAATCCTTTGGCAAGTTAGTACAGATAGTTTTAAATTGTTAGGAAGGCCTTGAATTGATCAGAACTTGTCTTGTTACGGCTATTGTTCTCCTAGTTTGATACAACTGGACCAAGGAGAGAACACGGCGGATGTCCATCAGAAATTGATTGGAAGGGCAATAAGCGCCATCTCATAATTTTCGCCCTTCTTTTGGTAATTTTCGCGAATTAAGTTAGTACATTGCGCCGTGTTTCTAATTTTTTTTTTCCGCTAGGGATTTTGAGGAAAAATTAAATTCATATAAACTACAGAGCAATCTGAATAACTGATTCTCGATTAACAATAGAATAATAAAAGTTACATTTGGTTTAAACTTGCAAGAAATGTGAATTAAAATTGAACTTTGTCAATAACTTTAATTGAAATTTGGAATTTTAGTAATCTATTAATATTTAATTGGAACTGTTTTTATTGTGAGTTGGTAATTAATTGGTAATTAATTGAACTTTAATAATTTTTAGAGAGAGTTTAAATATAAAATTCAGGAAAGAAAAGTTTAAACTTGTATTTTTGAATTTTGAGTGAACTAAGAAGTGAACATTTTAATTTTAGTTATTTCCAAGTGGTATTTGATTTTTATTTGAAAATGTTATTATTATATTTTAGAAGAGAGCTTTGATTTTTAGTTTGATACATTTGATTAATATTTTTATTTCTTGCCAAAGGTACTTTTAAATTTACTAAACGGTTTGTCAATTCTTTGTGAAAAATAGAGTGATAAAAAGACCGAAACTTTAAACTCAATAATTTGCTAGTGTAAAATAAATCTATTATTTACATATAGAACTGTGATTTTTATTTGAAACAAACCAGATAGTATTTAATTGTTAAACAATTAAGTAATAAATTGTACTGAATATTCACTCGGAGCTTACTAATCAAAAGATATATTATATCGTCTTGGATGTCTCATTGATAATTTAAAATATTAATATTCTGGAATATTAATATCTAAAATCCAAGTCGTTATAAAGAGATACAACATAAAAAACTTATTTAAATTCATACATCTTGCTAGGTTTAAAAAGTAATTTAAACTTTCGCTGATGAACCCAACTACTTTAGGTAGAGTGTAATATTCATAAACATAAATAATGCTTTCTCAAAATATTATTTGAGATTTAGGACTTTGAGATTTAAAAAATATAATTCACGTTGAGATCAATTAAAAACGTTTAACGCCTTAGAAGTCTTTCTTTAAAATTTTCCTTCACCTTTTAACTAAAATTAATGATACATTTTTTACATTTTGTATTTACTTGTCAAACATTAATAAATATTATTAGTATTACAATTAATCAATACTGTCGTTATTTCAAAACTTGCAATTCATTGAATGAACTTTTTCAGAAAATGGTTACTCTTTTGGTTGGTTTGAAAATTCATTTTAATTAGAATACAATAATTATAATAATTATTGAAGTTGTATATTTTTAAGTCCAAAAATAATCAATATTTTATACACAGTATGATAAAAAATGTACGTTTAATAAAACAAATAAAACTTTAAGTAGATTGTGCAACAAGTTTTATATCTATATAAATAAGTTTTAGATAATAACTAGTTATCATTAAGGAAACTCGTGCCATATTATATAATTAATAAATATCAGCGTATTGGCTGACTTGCTAACAAAAAAGGATACTTTGTACACAAATTATAGTATTTATTGGTTTCTGCAGATATATCACTCTATATATTTGGTTTAGGCTTGTAAAATGGAGATATACAGGACAATATTAATTAATTTTTTAATATTGCACTTGGGACAATTATAGAGATATAATTTTTTTCTCCGTGAACTAATTAGAGATTTCCAATAACTCTGCCCCATATATCATTTTTAGGCCTGCATTTATAAATATAAAGCAAATTTGATACAATCAATTGTATAGCTATATGAAAAATGTTGCCTCGAAGTCCGGTGATATACGCGTACAAACGAAAAGGTGTCGAGCTATCTTGGGAAAATTAAAAAAAACCTGCTCGATTAAAGCTGTGTTAAAAATTAAACATTTAGGCCTATAAAGTTAAAAAAAATACACGCGAAACGTAATTTCTATGAGAACTCCGACAATAAAGAATTCCAACTCAAATTCTGAATTTTTGGAACCTCTAGTCAATAATAAAAATCCATGATGGTAATTTATTATATACAAAATGTTGTACTAATAGTATCTGAGCTATGAATTTTCAAAGTTTCACTTTTGTCGTAGTTCCGAAGACTGATACCTTTTTGCCATTCTTACTGACATAAAATCTGAAATTTATTGTTTGTAAATAATTTGCATTCTAGCCCGACGGACATGCTTCATAATGTTTATGCATGTCCATTTACAAATTTTGTTCATTAGGAGTGGAAAATAAAATGCACTACAGGAAATTTTGCTATGGAAATATAAACTCAGAAGACGTGAGTTCATTTGCAATTGCATTATCCAAGGAAATATTTGATTTATTAGTCAACACTTAGAGCACCGCATCTCAGTCTGCAAGTTGATGTCTAAAGCCACAGGTTCCAGTTTTAGTATGGAATAAAGAAAGTTAGCCATTCAGTTTATCTAGGAGATTAACCCTTATTTAGACAATCTACTGTTTTGTAAATTGAAAAACTAAACTAAAAAATAACTAAACTAATAAAAATAAATGCTCTTAAAAATAATCTAACCTACCTGTTTTGACAACGCGATATAAAAAACAACTCAGATCAATCGAATTTGAAATCAATTTATTAAATAATATAAAAATATAAACTTATATCAATATTAACTCTGTCAATCTACATAATATTTACTTCACATTCCGTAACATGTAAACATTTAATAAACATTTTGTTTAATTCTTTGTCAAGTACAAAATCACAGTTAATTGAAGCGGCCACGGTGTATATAATGAACACAAGGAATCCATATAATTAAACCCCTAAAATCAGTCCACATGGAATTAAAATTTAGTTCAGTTACAATTTCTACACAAATCAATAATAAAGTTCTCTTGCCTCTTTACATTCAGTTTATGTTGATTTGAGGAATGGGTAGTGCCAAATCAATCCAAAAAGGTACCGGTATTTAATTTTTCTTTAACTTATTTAAAGAACTACATTCAAAAACTATCCTTTGTACATATTTAGGCATAAGCTAAATATATATATATATATATATATATATATATATATATATATATATATATATATATATATATAATATAATAGAGGAAATATTGTCAGTACAATTTTTATCTTTTAATGACTATAAGTAAGTATTATTAACATTACTTATGTTAAGGTGTTCCAACTCTATTTTATGAAAGTCGTAGAGTTTCATTACGTCCCACTTAAGTGCTGTCTTAAAGTTTAACGTTAGCGACAGAGAGATCGTTACTTTTATTTCGTATTAAAGTTAATGTCTTGTATTAATTTAATGACTGTTTTAGGATTTGGTAACAATGAGTTGTCTGTTGCTTGTTTTATACACATCATTAATACAAGGTTTGAGTACGCCACATCATATGTCGTATAGCATGCTCCGCTACGGTTGTATGCAAAGTTTCATAGCCTGTTGCTCAATTCATCTTTTAAATAATCACATAGGTAATCATCATTTTTATTGAGTAAGGTCACCAGCGATTAACATTCAAGTAAAATTAGCACTAACATTCCCGTAGATATGAAGGCTACTAGAACAAAAGAGTGCGCTGAAATCAGATCTTATCACTAACTTGTATCAATGGCTTTACTCTATTATTACTTATTTGTACTTTAGACTGTACTTGAAAAATATTGCACTTGGTAAAATTTGATGTACTTATACTCAGTTGGTTACAAATTTATTTATTTTACAAATTAATTGTTGTTATCATGGTTACACTTAAGACCAATAGAACAATATTTTCTAACGCTAGGCTAATATCATTATTTGACATGCATCATCGGTAAACTCAGTATTGATATTAAATAAATATTGCTTCGTGTATAATTTCAATTTAGTCCATTTTTTGAATGCCGTATGGAAAATCAGACTGGCAGATATTAAATTTTTCCTCCACCACAAGTCAAAAAATTAGCTAAAACTCAGCCAATAACGATTTAACTTAACCCAAATATTATTTTGATTCTGTTAACGTCCCGTTAGTGTTTAATATACTATAAGCTCAAACAAATTGTCTTGTTTAAGCAACTTTCGACTATTTCTTGTAAAAGAAAATCTAAATGTTACTTGTGATACCAGCCGCATAAGCGTAAGAACTGATTATTTAATTTCATTTGTTAGTATAGTTAACATATTTGTAAGGTCAAACAGGAAAAAGATTGGTACAAAGATAGAGCCATGGGGAACTATGTGGTAGAGTCTATTGCAGGACAACTTGGACTGTACATGGACTTAAATCTCCTGTTGCTGGTAGGCAAAGTACTATAATTAACTTCCTATAATACTTGTTCCTCTATTAGAAATAAGTGTTATGTAACTTATGAGACCTTATTAAGGTATGAATATCCTTTTTATAGTGCAATAGTATCAACTTAATTATTATAGATCAAATATAGACTATTTAATGATAACATTTATTTTAAAATAATATTCATAACCGTTTAAATCAGTAAAGTAAATATACCATTTAGAGTTTTTGGTTTCTACCACTTGGAAATATATTTCAGTTTTCCTAGATATTAGTAGGTTTAACATTATATTATCATTTATGTACTGTAATGCATTCCAGTACATAGTTTATTGTTGATTATGTTGTTAATAACTTCATTGCTAATCTGTATTCTGTTATGTGTAATGAGCTGTTTCTACAGTAATCCAGTTTTATGTGCGGACATATAAAATAAAAGACCTCAGAAATAAGTATGACGAAAGTAAATGTTACAATTGTCAATGGGACAGATTTTCTAAAAACATTTTATCTTCAACTTTATAAACAGAGTTTCCTGCTCAAACTTAATTATAACCAAATATTAAATTCCAATTAAACTATTTGTGTTTCCTAACGTAAAATTACATTCGAACTGCCAAGAACTTTAAACTAGAGATTGAGCTTTACAAACTATAAGACTTGACATTTCGCTGACTGAAAAATAACGAAAATTATAGAACTCATTATAGAAATCGCTGACAAGGTCCTTTAATGAAAGTGAATCAAATAACTCATAAAAATATTAAATTAAATCAAATATTGAGCGATTGTGCATGTTTAAATTCGAGGTATTTTTTAAAATATCCGTTTGCAGGTCTTGGGATACAAATCCTATCCTACACATTTAATAGTTATTATAGGTCTAATAAAACCATCCCAATAAGCTCAGCGATTTAAGAATTCTAAGGAATATGTCGTAAAATATAATAAAGTAATAGCGAGAAAAGATTCCTTATATAATATACTGAGCTTATTGTAGCATATGGTGCATGGTCGATTAGAAGTCACTAGCCAATCCAAGGATACCTTACATAATGCCTTTTATGCGGATGATATCTGTTACAATATCAGGTATCATGGCTTTCTTTGAACGTTCGGATGCATGGATTTCTAATTTATAACTGGACTTCACTCATACAAGTCTCTGATAACAGTCGTTTAAGGTTTTCACGCAGATTATGGACTTCCGATTTTTTCTACAATCTGCATAAAGTGGAAATTATGCATCCAATGACTCAAGAGTTACATCCTCCGAGCAATTTCACAGAATGATGGTCCATTTCTGATCTAGTGACAAAGACAGTGGGTTTCTATAAAGAAGAACGAACGGCCAGTGCTGCGATCTACAGACGAACGCTGCAATGAAACACCCCCTAGCCACCACTGGGGTATCCTCGTTATTACCTTATAGACCCAGATGTAACTAGTAGCAGGAAAGCTAGTATAGTAGCTCAAATTTAACTAATATTCTTTGTTAGTTGTTTGCGCTTTGATCAGTATATTTATGGCTTCACAGTAGAGGAAAACGTCATAATACAAGATGACTTTAATGTTTTACTATGTGCAATTTGAAATTTCCCTAAAACCAAATCTGGAAGAAACTCCTTTATGCATTCATCGTTTATAATAATGGATATAATACTTTGAAAGAAACTCCAATGTCAAATCGCAAAATCGCAAAACAGGTGTTTGACAAAACCATAGGTAAGATTGCAAAGCACGATTATAAAAATGTTCAGTCTAATATGCAACAAATATTGGAGAAGCACATAGAAATAAATGAACAAAAAAAGAGCAAAAAAGCATTTAAACATTAAAATTTAGCCGAAGCATTCTTTAAGAGGAAGAATTTAACTCAAATAATCTCAGAAAGGGTCGGATCTCCTCTTATCACGTCTTCTTAATCTGAATCACAACCACCCTTAATTTCCTTATATACTTAGCCATGTACGCTGTATTTTTTTTAATGTATATTCTATTGCCTATAATATCTTATTTATTTGGAAATAAACTCCTCGCTACAATTATGGTGCTGGTTAAGAAATACATGAGCAAGTAGTTGAACGTGAAACGCTCATTGAGCCATTTCAGTCAGATGTTTCAACGTAGACATTCAGTGTTCATCATTATGCTAATGAAAGCTTTGTGACTGTCACGCATATTCACGCCAACTTCATTAAAATATTTACATATAAACTCTTTATAGTTAGGCATTTTTTAATCAAATAAACTATGGTATTGTTTAAGGTTTGTATTTATTTCAATTTACTACGGGTTTATAGATTTTTGGATATCGTACAAAACTAACAATTATAGTTTTGGATTTTGCATCGTAATTTATAGGTCGTGAATAAAACAATCTACCTATTACAATTACCCTTGCAGTAACACTTAAAAATAACTTTCGATACAACTTTACTAAATATGACCTGTTCCCAAAACTTATAAATTATAAAAATGTCTAATGTTCATATAATATACTGTATATGTAATAAAATATGACGTGTATGTAATAAAAACGATAACTGACCTAAAATCCAAAACAATTTGAATCTTGGTTAAAAGATGTTATAACTATATAAGAAAAAAAGATGTTTTACTATTCTATTTCGTTATAATATGACGGCCGGACATTATAGTATTTTAGAGTACATATAACAGCTACTGATCAGGTGGCAGTAAACAAATTGTTTGTATCTCAAACAGTTTTTGACATGTAGATACATATAAATACCACATTAAATAAATTGTTAATATTTCACTCACCCCAATCTTCCGATTGAGCCAGGAAGACTTTTTGTAAAGGAAAATACAAAAAAATTATTGAAATGTTTGTTATTTTCATTGTTATAAGAGATTAACTTGAACAACATTTGATAAACAAAATTAGCATGATAACAACATTACACAACAACACTATCATAATAAGAAACATAAAACTTATTACTTCTCTGACACCTTTGCTAATATGTTAGCGAATGGAGTCACCACTTATGTGTATGAACTATGCGATATTTGTATTACTTCAGAATAGTTAAACGTAGAATTATTACATTTGGTACATGGGTTTATAAGGTAGTTTTTACGCTCGGACCAGTGATGTCATATTTTCAAGCACAAGTCCCTGTGAAGCTTAACTTTCAATTCACAAGTTCTGGACATAAATTAGCGATGCGAGATGAGTTTCAGGGATCGGGGACTATCCCAATCTTCTCTGAAAGGCTGTAAATTCGCAGTTCTGTATTTAGCGGTAATAAAGATGATATTCCGGCCAGACATAAAGTAAAACGTGAGAGTGGAGTACAAAGACAGTCTTTACCCAACTTCTACTATAGATGTCAAAGGATTCAAAAAGTCCAAAAACGATTTGAGAAACTGTATTCAGACATGTGAAAAGAAGATAGAGATCTATTCAACTGGAAAGTGTTTTATCAGCCGCTATCGGCACACAACAACAGAAGTCACAGACTGTACAATAAAGGAAAGCACATTCTGACTGTCATCTTAAACGGTTTAAGATGAAGGATATTACAGGCCTTCTCCTGATATCCTTGTGGCTGTATCAGTAGGGATGATCTTAATGAAAATTTTTTTTTGTTGTCTTATATTATTTTTCAAACCGATGATAAATAATATGTAATTCAAAAACTTCTCTTTCATTGTTTAACAAATGCAATACATTACGAAGTAGTTAAGTAAAATTATTAGGAGTAATTGTTTTTTCACTTGTTATTCAATTCAATGCCTAAATCCTCATAACTCTCAATTAATATAAAAATTTTAAAAAATTATATGTTATATAGTAACAAATCCGCACCTCCTTTAATAATTATGTCTAGTGAAAGAAACAGAATTTTTTCCATAGTTTAGTGATAAAAAAAATCACTTAAACGTTTTACTTAACGATGGTAAATGCCCGAAAACATTCCGCTCTCTTTACAATCTTTCCATTTTCAAAAACAACCTTGAAACAAAGAAATATGCCCCTCCGTCATGTCTTTTTAATCATCACTAAAAACGTTCTAGGTCATGTCAAATATTTGTAATTAGATGCATAAAAATGAGTAAATATGTAAGAGTTATTTTCCATGTATATTATTTACTAAGTATTTAATCTTTTGAATTTTAATTCTCTCACCATCAAAACATGTTTTCACAAGTTTACACCTTAATTTGATTACACAGTATTTCCAGGATTTGATCAACAACCTATCAGCCCCCTGTGACGTCACTTGACAGCGTAATTAAATGTCTGCAGGAGTACAGGTGTCAGGCTGTTGTGTCCTGGTAGAGACTTTTATGTTTTACACAAACATAATATTATAAAATTGTTGTGTGTGATCGAGTTTGAGTGTCAGAAAGGGTTCATTAGTATAACTCAGCCACTGAAAATAAAGTTCATTCAATTCAACGTTAATACGGTCTCCAGTTCATATGTGTTGAATAACTATAGCTCTTGATTGTTCTATAGTAAACAATCATTGTCAATATTCCACAATACCCAAGTATTAGATGATTAGCAGTATAAGTTGTTGCGAATCATTTTGTCATAGTTAATGAGAGTGAAGCCTTTTATAACTTACTAGCTGCTTCCCGCTGCTTCGTGCGCTTTTCGTAAGATTTGCCCGTGTTCATACTTCTTATTCAAGTGGATTATACTATCAACGCCGATCTAGAGTTTGCCTTGTTTCCACGATCAAGAAAATACGTGTTTGTTTGTATCCATTGTACACGTGGATGTACTGTATTATAAAATGATCTAGCTCTCAATATTCAACCAGAATTTAAATTAAAAAGAAATATACATTAAAACTTAGCGCCTGGAAATAGTGTTTGGCAATTTAATACACGGAACTGTATGGTTTTTGCAGTGCAATCAATGTTACCTTTAATATGTCTCTCTCTCTCTCTCTCTCTCTCTCTCTCTCTCTCTCTCTCTCTCTCTCTCTCTCTCTCTCTCCTCTCTCTCTCTCCTCTCTCTCTCTCTCTCTCTCTCTCTCTCTCTCTCTCTCTCTCTCTCTCTCTCTCTCTCCTCTCTCTCTCTCTCTCTCTCTCTCTCTCTCTCTCTCTCTGTGTGTGTGTGTGTGTGTGTGCGTGTGTGGTTACAACCTACTTCCAATACACTTAACATTCAAACGTTATGGACACTGTTTCAAAAATAGTTATTTAAAATCATGTTTGATTCATTACCAAATTTCATATATGCCACTCTATTACCTTTGATTGCATTCATTACTCAGGAAATAACTCTACACTTTCTGTAAGTTGGGGCATGGAAAAAGTGAGCGCCGGACTACCCTCTGTAGAGGTAGAGGTCAAGTAGCAAATTCTCTCAAATTCTGGCCAATAGCAATCAAAGTTACGTGACGTAACCCTATCGTCATGCCTGAGAACTAACTGAAATAATTCATAGACATACGCACTCCACGACATGTAATGGTTATCACCTGTGAAACTAATACAATCAAAGAAATTGGTGGTTGAATATTCTCATTCCTTCCCTCCTGTTCGTTCCTACAAAAAAACACAACTATTGTCCCCAATTTACATGTGACTAACTTGACTGTTGACTATTTGGCAGTGAACATGATCTTAATGAAACTTAGGATGCTATTCTGGCTGTGAGTTAGAAATTAAGAAACAACAACTGAACAGTTGAGCTCTTAGTAAACGATATGCAGGGCCCCACGTAGCAATCAACTCCAATTCACGAGGTCAAAGCCTACTAGTTGGGTTATGTAACTTCTAGTTATACACCTTCTGATTGCTTTAGCCTTACCCTGCTTACGCTCTAGTTAGGAAGTGTTTTTGTCAACAGCCTTAAATTTTTTCACGTGAGGTACAATCCTTATGGATTATTAAAAAATACAGCAAAATATATATTTCCACTTTTAACTCTTCATGTGTTGGTCGTTTAACTGATATTTTCAAATCATTTGTAACGGTTTTCTATAAAATATATTTACAAATTACAAAATAAAAAATCTAAGATAAGCTTTGTTCTGTGAATTTTATATAGTTTCTAAATATAAGATTTGTACATTATGGAAAGAATAACATGAAAATTACAAATGTAAAAAATTTCAGAAAACTGAAGAAACGGAATTTTAGTATAGTACAGATAATTTTATTTTCAAATTATAATATTAAGAAAAACATCATGCATCATATAATGAATTGCCAACATTATTTACATTTGAAATTTTGCCAAAAATGTACTAATATATCTTAGACAATAGCATAGCCAAAACTAAAAGTACAGTATAGATCTAGAGTAAAAATAAACATTCATAACTAAAATGAATGTACTTTATACATTATTACTCCATAAATTCCCTAGAAAACTTAACAGAATGCTTTTTACGTTTGTTGGCCAACCAAACGAATGCTCTGCAAAAAGGACAATATTAAGTACAAGGCCGTATATCAACAGGTAATGACGTCACGATATTAAATTAACAAAGAATATAAGATTGCTAACATAAGGATGTCTTCTAATGTTTCAAATGAGTTTTCCATGTATTTATATTTTGCACTGCATCAAATTAAAGAGTCAGCACTTGTTCTCGAGGTGGATAACCATCAATAGCCAAACGAAGCGGTCTTCACTAGGCGGATATGAAGCATTGTTTTATTTACATTCATCAATTCCCACCACATCAAATCTCAGCAGTCAAACAGGCAATTTAGTTTAAATAAACCCTTATTGTTTTAATGCTGATCCTCTTTTATGCCTTATCCTGTCCGTCCTCATGGGCTACTGCCTGTGCGAGGATCTTATCAAACAGAATAAGGGGGAGAGTCGATTCAGTACAAGGTCGATGGTGCAACGGTCACAGACAGGATTAGAACCTGCGCTATCTCTAACTCAAGCCCAAAGTCCAACGTCTTAGACCGCTCGGACATCCGCACTCCCTTCAATAACCAAATTTTACGAGGCAAACGTGCATAGATGACTTGTATAGCGTTCAGTTTTTGTTGCTGTTTGTTCTTCAATAAACTCATCGTACGACAAAGTTTAATCCTCTGACCGCCTAAACTTTCTGAATGGCAAAACACAAATAGTAAACAGCTTTTAGTATTGGCATGAAATTCTATAGTAATCAAAATGAGTCTATGACTTATTGTTTATCTCTTGTGCATGCGAGCAAATGTTAGAAGACATGACAATTTCTAGCTCCTACATTCACCAAAATCCTTTTATTCTCAAAATATCTGCCTTTCGAGAGGGCTGCATTCTCAAACCGCCCGCTTTAATCAGATATGAGATATCTTAACTTATTTGATGAGTGATACCTATTAAAACTCTAATTATATTTATTATATAGTGGTTAAGATAAATTTGGTAACACTACTCGTACAAACAAATTTAACAACGGATGGCCTTTGATTCAGAGCTGTATTCGATGAAAGATTTAAATAGTTCAAAAGAAATTGCTCCAAGGAATTTAACTAATAAAACTTCTAAACATGAGTTTTATTTTACTATACAAATATTTAATATGGGAACCTATACAATTCGCTGAGTTGGAGATAATGAATGAGATAATGACTGAATAAACTGGTTAACTCATGATACTTTCAAGATAGATTCTTCCTGCAGAAAATGCCCCAAATATTTATACTTTAACTAAGAGTTAATTATTTTTCAAATAACGGGTGGCGCAAAAAGGATGGTCGGATTTGAACTGCGTAGTACCAGTGGAAGGGGCGGAGGGACCACTGCCCGCCGTCTGCAAGTCGGCCATTACACCCAGTTTGCCACGAGATGGCGCAGTGGACGGTCGAGCATCGTGTTTTTGCTGTGGAACAGTTTTTTCAGAAATAATGAATCTTTTATTACTGTGCAACGATTGTTTCACAACGTTTTGGTATAGCGCGTGATGAACCCATTCCAGATCGCAGATCCATATCATGTTGGGTGACTGCATTCCGGACAACAGGGTCTGTCATGAGTGGTAAATCTACTGGGCGTCCACGTACAGCAGGTACTCCACAGAACATTGAGAATGTTAGAGCGTCAGTGCTTCACAGTCCTCGTCGTTCCACCAGGCGTCGTGCTCAACTTTAGGCCTCAGCCGTCGTTCGTTGCAGCGCATTTTAAGCCGTGAGTTTAAAGTTTCACCCATACAAAATTATGATCACGCAAAAGCTCTATGATCGTGATTTTGAGCACCGAAGACGATTTTGTGAAACAATGTTGGACATTTTGTACTCTAATAATGATGTTGTGCTTTTAATGTCAGATGAAGCCCATTTCCATTTAGACGGCTATGTCAACAAACAAAACTGTAGGTATTGAGCAGCAACTAATCCCAGAGAATTGCACCAAAAGCCTCTTCATAGTGCTAAAGTAACAGTCTGGTGTGGAATGTCAAAATTGGGGATTGTTGGTCCTTATTTTTTTGAGGAGAACAACGCTACAGTCACTGTGAACTCGGAACGTTGCGTTAACATGCTACGTAGCTTTTTGGGGCCGAAACTGCTAGAGTTACGTGTAAATCGAGATCGAATTAGGTTTCAACAGGACGGGGCCATGGCCCACACAGCCAATGACTCCATGTGTGTCTTAAGGCGGATGTTCCCCCACCACATCATCTCGCGTTTTGGAGTTATCCACTGGCCCGCTAGATCACCTGACCTCTCAGCCTGTGATTTTCCTGAAGTGAAAACTGCAAAAAAATCTTTAGGCGCATAAGTTGAATTTGGTAGAGAGTAAAACTCGGTTCGCGTCACCGGTAAAGTGATTTGGTTTCATGGAAACATCTTTGTTCTGTTTATTAAATTGTCTAACCATGTGACGTGACAATACACGGGTATTGAGACTCAGATATAATACCGCCTAAGAACAGAACGTGGTTTTATGAGCACTTGCCTAATGCAGGCATAGTATTAAACGCCAAATTCTATAGCTATGGAGAGCTCGGCTAGCGCACGCGCAGTATGTACCTGCGTTACACGTATACACTAATAAACATCGATGACTGACTGTATTATGTGCGCGTTGGACGCTTTGGATGATGAGTATAATGCATGAACTTTTGGTCAAGTCACGTTGGACCGTGGTGGTAAGCAGAATCGAGTACCTCTGTAATTGTAAATGTGACGCGTTGTACATTAAGTATTAGAGTGTAGAATACATAAGTAAAGTTAAATTAACCCACGCGGGAAGTTCAACTTGTGTGTATGGAGCGTTTTGTTTATTTAAGTGAATTTTTAATTTGACTAATATGGTTTTATTTAAATTTAATTGAATCTTTGGAAGGATTACTGTTTATTCTATTTTTATTGAATTTAAAATTCAAACGCTTCAGTATAAAAGTGAGTATGAAACATATTAATATTTTATAGCTATGGAGAAATAGCGCAATAATGTACAGAACAACGAATATATTTTTAAACATTGATATTAAGCGGAGACTTTAATATAACTTCGCAGTCAAAAATACATTATATCAGTAAATTTTTGAATGTAACATTAGTTTGAACTATGTATTAGAGTGAGAATACAGTACAAAAAGTATAAATTGACCAACAAAGTTAAACGACTGGAATCGATGCTGTTTTAATGAATTTTTACGATATATAGATAATTATTTCAATCAAAACATTTTTATTTTTCAGTTACCAGTAAAAATTAAACCTATTAATATCTTTTTAGAATACAATGAAATGAACGAACAGATATATCTAAACATTGTATTAAGCGGAGACTTAATGATTAATGATGACAAAAATGTTCAAAATAATGAAATTTTTGAATAATACATTAGGTTTGATATGTCTAATGATAAAAGTCAGTAACAAATTAAAACATTATTTTTTTATACTTTAGATAAATTTCAATCAACATTTGTTCATGATTCTTTGTTAACCCATCAAACCCTATTGTATCATAATATTTTAGAATACAATAAAACATAAAACATTTCATTATAATTTTTTTCAACCACTTTGTATTTATATTTTGTTCATGTCATAATTTGTTTAAACCCATCATATGTAATTCGTAATAAATAAAACATAATTAAAATTTTCATATAATTTTTTTTTCAACCACTTTGTATTTATATTTTATTCATGATTTGTTTAACCCATCATATGTAACTAATAATAACTAATAAATAAAACATAAAAAATTTCATATATAATTTTTGCATATTTTCTTTGGGCATACCTAAAGTCAAATATCTACGTAAACAAGCCCCGAAACTTAATTGATCTGAAGGAGGCAATCAGTGCGGAAATTATGGCAATTCAAGAAGAAAACTGTAGTGAAAGTGATGGAAAATTTCAAGGAAAGACTTGTGGAATGCATCACCAAGGAAGGACACCATCTTCCGGAAGTAATTTTCCGTACATGAATTTTGGAGGTTATTTCTTGTAATTGGGTGCCTGGGAGCATTTATTTACGTAATTGAATAAAATTAATTTGTAAAACTGATGGAGTTATAGTTATTTAAAATCCGACCATCCTTTTTACGCCACCCAGTATGTATCTCGTAAATAATGGAACCTTTATGATACGGTTTAAAACTGTATTTATAGAATAAATAAATATATACTAACTAATAAGTAAATATCGAATAGTTTTCCCTCTCTTTACCCTTAGTGTTAAAATATGAAACAAAATCGTATTTCATGAGTTCAATATAGTAATATAGAAGTTGAGGCTCTTTTACGTTATAAAAGTACTTAGTAGAACCATTAATTTTCATATAATAAGACATTTACTTTTATTAAAGAAGCTCGTACAAAAGTAATCCGATAGTGGCTGGTGCGTCTGAATCCCACCTATAAACCCAACGAGAACATTGTTGCCAATTTTACGTGTGTAAAAAATTATTGGACCGTATTAACATCCCTCGAAATTAGCTGACACTATTAAATCTTACCTCTAAGAGATCTGATTTAATGGCGTAGGTGCCCCTGAGTTTTGAACGAGGTACTCCCCTTTAAAGAAAAACCTGATGGTACTTTAACTCATCTAATACATGACTAATGTCTATTGTGGTTTTTGTAGTACAGTAGTTCATATTGGCCGTCTATTTTGAATTTTTATAGGGTTATTCTCTGCTTTATTTAATGCCTTAAAAAGGGAGATTTCTTTCCGTTGAAATAATTAATAATCAAAAAATTAAAACATTGAAATTTCATATGAATTATCCGCTTTTTATTTGGATAAATTTAAGTTTTTAATATTAGCTTGAGCCAATTTTAAATTTAGTTAGAAACAAAAAACCAACAGAAACCTGTCACTTTTGCGGACAAGATTGAGTTGTTGAATAATGATATTAAACCAAGCATCAATCTTCGCTAACAGAAACCCATTACTGCAGGGTTCAAAAAAGAAGACGGTTACTCTCGCCTGTCCCCTAATACATCAGGGAAGTTGTTAATTTACGTGACATCTCCCTCGTCTTCTCTTACATTTCTGTATTTTTCTCAGCTAAGATTGAAAGCGTTTCTTTATTGATTAAATGTTTCTTCTTTTCGACATTATAATATGTCGTAGCATACAATTCACCAAAAGCAATTTATACAAATATTGTTTTGATTAAAGCTTCCACTTTAAAGATTGAGTTATACGTTATACATTATTTGATGTAAAAAATAAACACTACTCTACGTACAATTTTATTTCCTGCCATTAAAATACTATTTAAAATTTTGGAAATTGATTTTGTTATTTAAGAACGTCACCATCGTACTCAACTTATTATTAGTACTCTTATAACTAAAGAAATCACAAAAGAGAAAAAAATTAAAAAAAACCAAAAGAAAGAAAGAAAAATATGGAAAAAATAATCCTTACATTTTTAATGAACAAAAGGATAGTTTCTCTCTATATATTTCTTCTTTAATTGTTTAAATAGATGATCAAGGACATAAAAATCTTTCTTTTAAATTAGTTACATAAAGAGAAACTTTAAAGCATTGCTAGTGGCAATATTGTTCTTGTCCACCATTGTACTTGTTCTTCTAAGAAGAATAGAATACATTAGGATACGTAATGGAAAGCGTGTTAAGTCGTAAATATAGGCAATTTTGAAATCAGTCCCAAAGATAAACTGTTGAAACTGATGTGAATTTTGTACTGTATACCCATGAAATTTTAGAGACTGATATGTTTTTATTTTAATATATATTTAAAAAATAAAATGTTTAAAAGATAGTCTTTACGACGCCATTTAACTCCCTGACGCTCTACAGTCTTGTACATGCTGCAAAAAGACATGTTTATCTGATGCCGTTTTAATTGGACCTTATTAAAAAATGCATGAATTTCGTATTGTTAATGTCTGAAATTTAAGTGGATTCATGAAAAAAATTCTTTATACTTTTTGTATTCAAAGAAGTTATGGTAACCGGCTTTGTTTTAACATAAAAACATATTTACCACATCCAAAATCAATTGCACTACCCTTATGAAAAACAATTCTAGTACTAGTAGATGTTCCTTACATATATAAGAAAATTGAAACTTTCTGTAAAGAAAATCTTCCTGAAAAATCGTTTTTTTCTGTTCCGAAGAATAAAATAGGAAAACCATCCATGTTGCAAACAAAGGCAATGAACTAAAAAAGGTGGTTTGCTACATTACTCTGTGTTTGTGCCTCGCCAGTCAGTCCTTTCATGGAATCAAAATTCAATCGATTGGACAATTTAAAAATTCATTCCCAATTGTGCAGCTTGTGAAAGGAAATTGTATTTTACGACAGTAAATAAGCACAGGTTTCTTGTCACTCTACTGTAATATATTCCAGCCAAGCCTGGAACATGTAGATTTAAAGCAAAAAAAAAAAAACAAAAAAAAAACAACTGAAACGTACAAGAATGTACCTACCCTAACGTAACCTAACCTAAAATTTACCTAAGATAACCTAACACTCATTTCACCCGTCTGAACGTGAAAGACTCTATACTAAGTTATACGAGTATATTGTACTATAAACTACACAGCATTTGACCTAAGTGTATATTTTATAACCAATGCTGTACACTAAGCGTCTTTGTTTAAAAGACACTGCATTTTCTTTTCAACATTTGTATCATTTGATTGATAAAAGGTATATTTTTCTTATTTTTACTCGTATGAATATTGTTTCTAATATTTTTATAGCAAACTTTATAAAAACTGATAAATTCAAAGTTTTCATAGGCCAGAAAATGTACTAATACTGCAAGTTTCTTATCTTTTTAACTTTAGCATTATCTGTAAATCTAATGTATGTTAGGAACCAAGTTTTTAATTGTTTATAAGGATTTCTTGTTCCAGGTCTGCTGGCAAATTTTTCAGTATTTTGTACATTTCAGAGTATTCAAGTTAGCTAAAAAAGTATATATTGTAAGGAATTCAAGAAAACCTTTCTACAAAATAAGGCTTTAATCAAAAAATATTCTACTATCTATTACCTTAACATGCAATCTCAATATATAAACAATTACACAATGTTCATAAAAAACAGATGATATAATTTAGTTTTTACAAAGAGTAAACATACTGTATGATACATTTCTGTACCAAGTTTCAAACTGTAATTGAGATATGTAGGAGAGTTATCGTTTTCTTAATCCATGTTCTATTGCATAAATAAATTTTTTTAATTAATGTAATGAAATGTAACTAAAACTCTTTTAAAAATCTTTTTATTGACATACACGTGTTTCGGTTTTGTAAGGTTTTGTAGTTTGGTTTAGTTTAAGATTAAGGTTGTGACATATTTTGAGCAAGGGTTGCTGTGAGAGGATTTAATAATAGGTTAGATTGGCAGTACAAATACCCTCAAATGAACCAACACATTTATTTGTGACAACATTTCATTAAATTGATTAATTGATTGCGTCAATCGACATATTAAGCACAAAACTTAATGTCTTAATACTTTGAAGACATATTTAATATTAAATTATTCATTACAATTTATTTTGAATTTAATTCATTATAACATTTACTAGTAATTTTGTAGTGTTGCAATAATAATGAGTTCATGGACTAACATGAGAAACTTTCTTTAAAATAGCTAAACATTTACATGAATTTATATTTTCGAAATTGTGAACATTTAAATAGATATGGAATTGAAAATGATTAATGAACCCTAAAATATACTAAGTTCTTAAAATTACTTACATTTTATTTCACATCACACTTATTACGCCTAGAGATATTTTTCCGCACACGAACACAAACACTCCCGAACTTCACTTTTCGAATTCCCGGCCTCCACTTCCACCTCTCCTCCTTGTTCTTCAGTTTTGATGTTCTTCTCCCGCCAGCTCATTGACCACGCCTCTGCCAAATCTCTCCATCATAATTGGTGAGTAACAATTTTCCATATCAGCATGGCTGTCCCTTACATTGTCGCACGGTTTTAACAAATAAGCATTTCCTGTTTGTTCACCATCGGCGTCTGGGCGGATGTGCGTATCTACTTACATCCGGAGGATGTTTGTCTCGAATTGCAATACGAGACTTCCTTTCCAGCAACTATCTGTACATCTATTCTATGAATTTTATTTTATTAATAATACATATGTCTTACATTCCCCTGGCTTAATGACGATTCTACCTACGAATCGTACTTATTGTCTAATTTAGGTTATCCATTGGGTAGTCACGTTCATGTACTGTAGGCCTCAGGAATTTTATTTTGATGTTGTTAATGTGGATGAAGTAGAGGTCTATAAAAAGAAGTAGTGTTATTATAGAAGTCCAGGCTAATAAAAATGTACAAAATGAGTTCCATGTTGTTTACTATGTTTTTTGTCGTCGTGCTTTAGCTGGAAGTGGTGTTGTCTTTGTAGATTGTAAACAAAGCAGGTGAATGTGCAGGTAGCTCGGAGAGTAGGTAGTGTTGTTGTGTTGAGAATGCTGTGTAGACATCTTCCTTGTTGTCTGCCAAGTCATGTATTTGGTGTTCTGTCGCAATGTCACAACACCATTCGAAGAAATCTCCGACGAACGTGAGCGATCTTCTGTTTTCTATCTGGTTGCTGTCTTTGGATGAATGGGAGGTGTTTCTGCTATCATTCGTTGATGTATGAGGGTTTGTAATGTGGAAAGGTTGTTCTGTATCTTGCAATAGGTTTGGGAGTTGTTGAGGTTTTAGGGCAGAAATTTAGAGAGGGTTCGTTTTTAGGTAAATTTTGCTGTGTGTTGAAAGGAATTTTGTATAATATAGGGATGGAACTGGTATAGGGTAGTGTCCTGAGACATTGGAGTGAAGTACGCTCCTTTGAAGATTTGTACTAGAGGCTTATTGGGTTCTCCTATGTTGGGGGTTGATGTGCTGGCAGAGGTGGTCGAGAGGGGCATGGCAAGTGCTGTGAGTAGTAGAAGGAAGTGCTGTGAAGACTTCATTTGTCTCGTGGGTGGTCGGGATCGGTTAGAGTGCTGTAGACTGGTGTCTTGTAGATTGGTGTCTTGTAGACTGGTGTCTCAGGTTGTAGTTGGCTTTTTGGTGTCGTAATTCTAAAACTTAATATCTACAGGTTACATATACATTTCAGGTTAATATTTTATAATTAATACACATTTATGCCTAAGGTTTTTATTTACAGAAATCTTTTAATGACCTCTCGATGGTGTGTCGTATTTCCATAGGTCTATGTAATAATATTTACTAAGCATCTTGGTCTCTAGTGTTCTTAAATAAGGTTCAATATTATGTTAATTTTAACGATACTACGCACCTTTGTTTCTGAGGAATATGTAATGTCCCTTCTTTGTGCTTATTGTCCATAGTCATTATTATGATCATAATATATGTTGCCAAATGAAGGCTGTATAGTCTGTTTTATGAGCAATATTGCCGTGCTAATACATGCTATTTAGATATATGTTACTTTCCTTCAATGTTAGATTAGCTATGTAATAATTAAACATGTTATATAAGTCATGTACATGTCATATATTGAAGTATTTTGTTTATCCTAGGATTATATAATATAGAACATGTATGTCTCTTTCTTTGAGATGCATCTCAGGAAAATTGAGTCCTTGTAGGGTATATTATGTTAACACTGCTATCTACTAACTTAAATAAATATGATATATGTAGTATACTTTATCATATTTTATGTTCTTTATTACTAGGCTATGTATACACGTATCCCTCAGGTAAGTATAATATGTACGTTGTGTCAAGTTAGAGTACGCTTTGTTATTGCAGTAAACGAGTACGTGGGAAACATTACTTGCATACTAAGCTGTCTGAACCACCAGGGCCCTTGGCGACCCAGACCGCTGGTACAAGGCAATGCCCCCTAGTCATAGTCACAACATAGTCGGTGTAGTATAGCGTGGGAAGTTAGTTGAGTTAGCAGAAAACTTATCTGCCTGGGAGACATACCAGAGTCACGGTCAAGTCTTACTAGCCAGTCTAAGTACGGTTACCGTGGGTTACAGGCTCTGCTCGTATCGTGTCGTGTGTGCTGTGTTAGTGTCCTGTGTATTGGGATTATCTATACCAATATCTTTGGTACGTGTAACCTATCACTTAATCACTAAATTACAGTAAACCTCACATTAAAATACAAAGTTAGGCGTTTTAATTTTCTAAAACTTTTATGTCTTTATTCTCTATCGTTTTCCGACACAACATCGAGATTTTAATATACATTTTTATTTCTGTTAGACTTACTTCAGTGACTCTCAAGGTTATATAACGTTATAATGAATCATTCAAACCGTAATCAAGTTAACCGGTCTCTCAACTCCTGGAGTATAATACCTATTCTTTAAAGCGATTCTTGCGTGACTATGTGGTAGCTTTTTAACCTCATATATTATGAAAGTATTGCGAAGCTACTTTTCACTCTCTTCAAATGTTTCTACAAGGCAGTGAGTGCATAGTGATGTTCATGAGAAATATTGCATATATTATTCTTGAATATTTTATTATTGCTCAAGTCCCTTCATATTTGTTTTATATTCTCTTATAGAATAATTTCAATTCTAGCAACATGTATTGGTTGTTCTGTTAACCTTCCCCTGTGGTAAATTTCTACTGCATATGTCACTTCGTTAATTTTTTTCTTGACAACGAAAGGACCTCTAAATGGTGTTTGAAATTTACTATATTTTTTTGTGTGGTCTTTCGGGAAATGGACCAAGACTTCATCGCCGGGGTTTAAATCCAAATGAGTTTTGTCACGGTCAAAGTATTTCTTTTGCGCTTCCTGGCTTTTTTCATGATTTTCGGCATATCTTTGCGTATTTGCTCTAAAATTTCTATATTTTCCAACACCATTTTTTCGGGATTAACCTGTAAATATATACAATCAGACGGTAAGTTAGCTTCGTAACCAAACATGAGGTAGTGCGGTGTGTAGCCTGTTGAAATGTTTACAGACGTGTTGTAGGCAAATGTAACTATTTGTACGTATTTTTGACCAAGTTTGGGGTTTTTCCACAACGTAATGAGATATTGCCTTGATTAGCGTGTGGTTTGTATTTTTCAACCGCACCTTGTACTTGTGACATATAAGCAGCGCCTGACCTTTGTTCAATCCCGAGTGCATTTAGTAACTGTGAAATTACAGAATTCATAAAGTGCGTTCCTCTGTCATGATTAATAATTCTAGGAAATCCAAATGTGCAGAATAGATTTAATAATTTTTGCGCTACTGTGTTCGCATCTGCATTTCTACAAGGGGTTGCAAATGCCATTCTAGTGCAGGCATCGGTCGCAACTAGGATATATTTGTAACCATTACTTTGTGTAATATTACCTACAAAGTCTATTGTTATTCTGTCAAAGGGTTTTATGGAGGGTGCAATAGGTTGTAGTAGGCCGTAATTTTTGTTCGTTTTTGGCCTACGTAGTTGACATTCTTCACAAGTTTTTTGTATATTGGAGGATATCACGGTACATATTCGGCCAGTGATATCGTAATTTTATTTTTGAAGCTGTTTTGTAATGTGATAAATGTCCACCCGTGTAGGGGTTGTCATGGAATATTTTTAATATTTCTTGTGTTTGTTTTTGGGGTATAGCCAATAAGTTTCTAGTTTCTTGTCCGTTGAAAGTTTTGAAATATAACAATCCATCTATTTCTTCGTAATGTCTTGAAGCCCGTCTGATTTTTTTATTTACCGCCTCAGGTGAGGTCATCGCAAGGCGTATTTGTTTCAAATAACTGTCTTGAGCTTGTAGTAGGGGTAGATTTGTCTGTATTAAAGTATTGACAGTTAAACACACGTCCGTAAATTCTTCATCCAAAAGTTGTTCTAAAGGATTTCTGCTTAAGGCGTCTGCTAACACGTTTGTAGCGCCACGTTTATGTTTTACTACAATGTCGTAGTCTGTTAATGGCAGTGCTAATCTGTTTAATCTAGTGGAAGTGTGCTTAAAATTTTTATAAAACTGTAATGCGGCACAGTCCGTATAAACTGTTGTTTGTCTACCAAGCGTGAATTCTCTGAAGTAGTTCACAGCATAGGTTAGTGCTAGCATTTCACGTTCAGCATTACTGGTAACGCATTTGGGTATTTGAATATTTTTTTGACATGTAATAAATTGGGTACATTCTATTATTTTCTTCATCTAACTGTACTAACGCTGCTCCGCATCCAATCAAACTGCTATCTACATACATGTGTGCTTCCCTGTTGTCCTTCCAATGTGATAGTAATGGTGGGTTTGTCAAAATTTGTTTGATTTTTATAAAAGCCTGTTCACATAGATCCGTCCATTTAAATGCCATGTTTTTATTTGAATCTTTTTATTATCTCAGTAAGGGGTTGTGCTATTTTGGCATAATTTTGGATGAATCTGCGGAAGAATCCTGAGCATCCTAAAAATTGTCTCACTTGCCTTACACAAGTTGGTCTTTTAAATTCGGTGATAGCTTCTACTGACTGTTTTTGGGGTAAAATGCCTTCCCGTGATACCTCGTGTCCTAAAATGTTTACACTTTTGTAGAGAAATTTACACTTTTTTGTATTTAGTTTCAAATTAGCTTTTTCTAGTTCTTCTAATATAGTTTTCTAGATTATGTAAGTCATTTTCAAATGAGTCACCATAACAAATTAGGTCATCCACGTAACAGATGACTTTATTATAAAGGTGACGGTTTAATATCGCATTCAAGGCTTTACTAAATAATGTGGTTGAAGTTGAAAAGTCCCATCGGTAGTCGGCAAAACTGTAGAAGTCTATCAGGTGTTTTTATGGCTAGGATGTGCCTATCTTCTTTCCTAACCTCCATGGAATAAAATGCATTTTTTAAGGTCTAATTTTGTAAATGTGTGCGCTTTTGTTTCAAAGAGCTTAAAACCAGGTTTACTGAAGGAATGGGGTGGGCATCTGTTTTCAACTGTGCATTAACCTTCCTGAGATCAGCTACCATTCTGTCGCTTCCATCTTTATTTTTCACTAAAAATACTGGGCTTGCATATTCTGTGTAATCCTGACATTCCTCTAATATTTTTGCTTGTACTAAATCGTCCAATAATATGTTTAATTTTTCCCTTTCTGTTTTACTCTGCCTATACGGTGGTGAGTTTACAGGTTTCGTATTTGGTTTTAATTCGAGTTGAACAGGAGGTATGTTTGCAGGAGTTAAATCGATTACCTTTGTTGTAAATATGTGTCTGTATTTTTGTAAAACGTCAAGGACTTGTTTGTGTTCTTGGAGGGTTAAATGTGGTGAGATATCAAAATACTATGCCGTCCTTATCTGTCAATATTGTTTTTCCTGTGTCAGTTGTAGTGGTATGGTGTTTCCAGGGTAGGCTGTGCTTCGAGAGTTGGGTAATGTATATGTCCTATCGTAGTATGTGCGGGTATCCTTTTTGGGAAATTTGATGCGTTATAAATATTTACAATTGTATCTGTACCATCTTCCCCTTCTGTAAGATATGCATGACATTTCTTTTTTATTCTTAGATTCCTATCTGTTTCGATGGCTGTTCGAGACTCTATACCTTTTAAAGAACTAATCCTAATGTTCTGATGTGGTGCTATAATTATGTCTTGTGGGGCTGTTACCTCTGTTACTTGCTGTACTTCTAATTCCTGTGTGTTTTTAAAATTCTTGATGTCTAACTGCCACTGTTCATTCATAGGTATTATATGTTCAATCTGATATTTGGTAATTTTTTATTGTTTTATTTTTATAGTTTAACTCCACGCAGTTCTGAAATAGGAATATGTTTTCCTACCAATATAGGGCTGTTTAGATCAGGTGTCACATAAAACGTGTCTTCAAGTATTACTTTGCCAATTTTTATGGCAATTTTTGTCGAACCCAAAACTGTTAATGGTATACCGTTAGCCGATATCAACGAGGGTATGTTGCTAGTATTTAATTTTGTTGCACAAACTAGGTCTGCTCTAATAATGTTTATGTTACATCCTGTATCTATAATGCAGGGTACTGGATGTCGAGGGTTTGTGGTCAAGGCTACGTCTATTGTTAGGACAGGTATCTTCTTCTTGGTTTTATTTTCGCAATTAAATATGAGTTCATAAATATCCTCTAATAATAATGTTTTATTTTTCCTCGGTCTGTGTATCCTGTCTTGCGTTATTTTCTTGCAAGTTAGTACAATCTATCATATTCTGTTTCTTTCTTCTGTTGCTCTATGTGATTTAAAATCTGTATAGTGTCTATCTCAATGGTTTCTTCCAATCCAGTATGTGTGTTTACCTCCCCCATACTACAATCTGGGTCCTGTTTTACGTGCGCTACTACCCCCTTTAATACACTAGGTTTTATCTGTCGTGTGAAATTTTCGTGAGACTGCAAGGTTTCTTGTAAAGCTGGGTTTATTTATATTTGTTGTCCCCCGAGGGGTTTGGTTCGCTTAGGGTTGGTGTTGGATTGAAGACAGATTGAAGTTTTATGGTGTGTATAGGCTTTTGCATAATAGGTTGTTCAATTTCTTCCATCTTCTTTAAGGGTGGGAATTCTTGATTATAATCTATGGCTTTAAATATCACTTCTGAACTGGTCTTTCCAGGGGTTGATAGTGGTATTACTTTGGGGTTAGTTGGGAGTAAATGTCATAGACTTTATACATTTGTAAGTTTGTCGATTCCTTTGGTTAAAATCTATAGTGTTATTTGTTTTCGCTTTTGGTAAGGGGGAAGTTCGGTAAGGGTTAGTATAACCTCCCCCTATTTTCCCGTTTTTTTGTTGATTTGTTTATAATAATTAGACTTGTAACATGATTCGATATTGTGGTTTGTTCGCTTGCAGTACCTGCAGAACAGCTTTTGTGTATTGTTGGTTTTAGGTGCTAAGCAGTTACTTTGGGGTTGAGAAGTTAATGAACGTTGCTTGAACCAACATTGTTCAGTATTATGGTTGTCTTTACGGCAAATAGTGCAATACCTATTTTGTCTAGCAGGTTGTATTTGGGAATGGTTTTGTCTTCTCCTATCACTGAAAGTAACGTGTTTAATCATAGGTGGCCTTTGGATTTGTTTGGGGTAGTTTGGGCTTTCCATATGTCTATTCTGGTGAGGACTAGGTGTTCTATCATATCTTGGCTTATATTTTGAGTTTTCATACGGGGATGGAGACCTTTCGTACCTGTGGTTATGATTTGAAATTTGGTTTGTAGTTAGGGTAGCTACTAAATTGGTTAGGGTGTTAACTTCTGCTTGTAGTTTATGGATGATGTTTTGTTCATATAAGGGGTGTACTATAGGGTCTGTTTGCTGCAAATCCTATTGTATCTTTCTTTGTTTTTCATTTGTGTTAGAACTAGCTGTTCTGTAATTTTTAAATTAGTCCTCTAGATCACTTAAGGTGTCGTTTTTCAGTCCTATAACTCGTTCACAGATTTCTGGTTTTAGTCCCTGTATGATAAAATGTATAATTTGCTTGTCCAGTATTGTAGGGTCATATCTTCGGCATGTTGTTAATATATCTAAAAATAAAAAAATATTTAGTGTTGGCTCGTTCTCTCCCTGTATTTTGTGTTCTAAAATCATTTGTAGACTCTGGGTTTGTGCTAATGGAGTGAAAGCCTCTATGAAAACTTTTAGCAAGTTGATCCCATTGTATGGCTACCCTCGTTGTTTTTGCCTGTAGTGTTTGAATCAAGTTAGTGCTGTGCCTGATAAATGCGCTGGGAATAAATTAACTTTAGTGTTATCTGTCCATCTGTTTTGAAGTTTGCTGCAACTAAGAATTTGTCTAAAAAATCTGTGTGGATTTTCGCTCTGGAGGACCTGTGTAAGTCCCAGCTGATATTAGCGGTATGTTTGTCCCCCATGGTTGCTGTGTTCGTTCTGTCAGGTAGTGTGAGTGGGCTCGTAATGTTGTGCTAAGGTTGGGGGTGCTTGTGTCTTGATGTCCGCCCTCAGGGTTATGTACTATGTCGTATAAATTTGTTCTCTGCACTAGAAAATCCTCGATTGTAGCTAGATCCCTTATAGTTTTCCCTGTCCTCTTCACTTAGGTGAGTTTTTTCGTGTAGTTTAAATAATTAAATATGGGTTTTAATATTAGGGTGACTTGCGCTTATACGTGTTAAGTTCTTTAAGTGCCCGCTAGGATAGGTCTGAGGTCTGCTACAGTGTCTGTGTCCTCTAGATAGAATTCCATTTTCATTTAATATTTTTATTATGTCACTTTTTGGAAGTCCTATATGTGTCTAATGGTATTAAATCTTCATGTAGTATGGTTTTCCATTTAATTATACATGTCCATTGACGTACCTCGTTAGTTTACTTGGCGTTACTCTCTAATTACGGGTTTGAAAATATATTTTTGAGTTATTGGGAAATTTAATTTAATCTTTTAGGTAAAATGAGTGGTTTGTCACTGAAGTAGGCTATTTTAGTTAAAATACTTTTCTTATAAATATGTATTTAGTTCTAATTTATATACCTAGCCTATGAAACTATGTGCTCGCCCATGTGAGGAATTTGAATGCCAATCGAGTTTTAGCGCCTCCACCATGTAAGGTTTTGTAGTTTTGGTTTAGTTTAAAGATTAAGGTTGTGACATATTTTGAGCAAGGGTTGCTGTGAGAGGATTTAATAATAGGTTAGATTGGCAGTACAAATACCCTCAAATGAACCAACACATTTATTTGTGACAACATTTCATTAAATTGATTAATTGGTTGCGTCAATCGACATATTAAGCACAAAACCTTAATGTCTTAATACTTTGAAGACATATTTAATATTAAATTATTCATTACAATTTATTTTGAATTTAATTCATTATAACATTTAACTAGTAATTTTGTAGTGTTGCAATAATAATGAGTTCATGGACTTAACATGAGAAACTTTTCTTTTAAAATAGCTAAACATTTACATGAATTTATATTTTCGAAATTGTGAACATTTAAATAGATATGGAATTGAAATGATTAATGAACCCTAAAATATACTAAGTTCTTAAAATTACTTACATTTTATTTCACATCACACTTATTACGCCTAGAGATATTTTTTCCGCACACGAACACAAACACTCCCGAAACTTCACTTTTTCGAATTTCCCGGCCTCCACTTCCACCTCTCCTCCTTGTTCTTCAGTTTTTATGTTCTTCTCCCGCCAGCTCATTGACCACGCCTCTGCCAAATCTCTCCATCATAATTGGTGAGTAACAATTTTTCCATATCAGCATGGCTGTCCCCTTACATTGTCGCACGGTTTTTAACAAATAAGCATTTCCTGCTTAAGCAAGCATTTCCTGTTTGTTCACCATCGGCGTCTGGGCGGATGTGCGTATCTACTTACATCCGGAGGATGTTTGTCTCGAATTGCAATACGAGACTTCCTTTCCAGCAACTATCTGTACATCTAATTCTATGAATTTTATTTTATTAATAATAACAGTATGTCTTACAGTTTTCAAAGCCTCATCAGTGTAAATTAACCTATAAATAAATAATAAACAATTAGATATATATTTTTAAATTATATGATATATAAAACTTTGGTATGGTGAGTGGTTATGGGAATTGGAGAAATTTATTTTGAAATTGTTCTTAAATGCTACTACCAGGACAATTTTAATATGGAGATACTAACACAAAATCTACGTAAAAGTTACCTTGTAAAATTTGAAAATATAATTGGAAGTATTGTTTATGTTATTAGAAAACTTGGGTTAGCTCAGGTATGTGACGTTATTTAGAATTATTATATTCCATACTTACACTTGCTGAATAAAGTAAAAGGGTCTTTCTCTTAGAATAAACGACAAACCCAGCTTTCTAAACAATGTGCATTGTAATTCTTTTCGCTGTAGGACTTATTTTATAGTAACAATTATTTTCTCTCTAAGATAATTAGTGGCACGACATTATTATTCCATTACTGATTGTGTATATAGGTGTTATCTTTCATTGGAACCTTTATTCCTTAAGCATATCATCTAGTATAATGATCTTTTTATTAATACGAGTAAATGAACAATAGATGTAGGAGTAATAAAAATGTCTTACTGTACCAGAATACTGTGAATTAACAAATAATGTAATATGATAAATATGAGATCTGTTCAACTATAAACAGTTTAACTGCCATTGTCCGATACCCAATTAACAGTATCTGCCACAGAACTGTACAACAAAGGACAGCTCAATATAGGCTCTTGTGATTTCCAAATGTGTACTACAAAGGATATTGCAGGGTCATCCCTCCCTTAGCTTAAGCCCCTCTCTGATGATCGCATCAAGCCGGAATTAATCCTTTCCACTCTTAATTTAAAAGCAGATTCTCTTAAAAAGCAGATTGGCCTTCAAAAATAAATTCACTCCTGAAGAAAATAATAAACAACCTGTCCCTAAATAAATCAGTTTTAAATTGGCTGTTTTCAAGGGATATTTATATTTTATTTTTAATAGTCATGACGTTATTATTTATACCGTATAGTTATCATCGAAGACATAGAGCTAAACTTAAAAAAGGGATATAAGTGAAGGCCTAACGCTATCTATATTTAAACATCGTTCCGTAAATTTCTTTCAATAGGAGTAAAGTGATCAAAGTCAAGTAAATGTTACGTTTGCTATTGTAGCAGGAAGTTTGAAGGCGGAAGATATAGCTATTGTTGAACAATGACGGGATGAAAGATGGAAAGTTCAAGGTAACAAGGTGACTAGTGGGGATTAAAGATTGTCACAGTTCAGCAGTCGCCGAGAGATTGCAGTACTAATCACTTCCTTTTTCCATCACCGCAGCTATTCACCAGATGAAATTATAAAGCAACATTCTTTGATATTGCTGGGTGATGGAGTCCTTGAATCATGGGATAGGGGAACCCATCATTATCAAGGGACTTTTTTTCTCATAGGACAAGAAGTTTAGAAAATTACATCTAGTTCTATAAGGACCTTTGCGCTGCTTCCGGATTGGACAGGATATTCTGGATAGGTAAGGTTGGGGAATAGGGGTCGCCTCCTGTCGAGATTCATGAAGAAAAAAAGTTAGTGCAATAATCTCGTTATGTCCTCTCGGAAGAAGGGAAAGCCAACTCTGAACCACCCTCTCCAGTCAAAGCAGGCGGGGGTGGCACACAACCCCTTTATTTCTAGGCTGACAAGAACCTGTGACTCTTAGGGAACGAACCCTATCAATTCCCTTGATGTTTGATATACCCTTGTGCCCCAGTATCTCGACATTTTGCGGTTATTGATTTGCCGCTCCTGGACATCCATAAGGTTACCCAGATTTAAGTAACACATCAGTTTTTGCTGTACCCAGTGTATGTACACTAGAGGGTATAAATAAGCCAGAAATGCACCCTCTGACGAGGATGAAGACAAAATCATGTCCCAACAAAATTTAGATATCATAGTGATAAACTTAAAACTTGCGTTTTCCAGGAACTTTACAAGGATGCTGATGTAGTAGTAGTCTAACTAACAAGACATTCGTTAAATTCCGATGGAGAAAGCCATGTATCCTAATCATAAAAGTATAATGCAAGTACTCTGACGTATGAACAGGCATGATCTGACATTTGGAAGGCATGATGAAAGAAATCCTTGCTAAAGACCTTTCATCGCTCTAGAACCCCTATGCTACAACAAGTTCAGTACATTATGAACGAACGTTCTGCACTCTTGTTTTTAAACATTTGCCATGAATTCCTTTCCTTAATCGCTATTGTAAGAAATTCCACAACTTTACTACTCAATAAATGTAATTGTAATGTAATAGACGGGCCTGATACCCTGAATTTAATATTAAAAAATGCCTCAAAGTAAGTAAAACATAGATAATCGTTCAATATTTGAATGAATTTAATAGTGTTATGAACGTGCTTTCACATGATTAAAAACGCCTTAATCTAAAAAGGTCTCTAATGTGTTCTCCGCTTAAAAAACCTTATTATAAATTATATTTTACAAAGGCAGCGAAATGTTAAATCTTACGGTTTGTTAAGCTAAAAGTGTAATTTAAACTTCTTGCGCCTTCGAATTAAACTTTACGTTAGAGTTTAATATTCGGTAAAGTTATAATTGAATTCGTTTCTGAAAGCTTTAATTTTCTGAAAGTAAAGACCAGAGGATATTCTTTCGCGTTGAGAACAGCCAAAAATAACATTCACCATATTTCTTTGAGATAATTAAATTTATTTACTTTATATGTCACCGTCTACTGAATCCTTATCATAAAATAAAGGATGTTATGGTTTAAAATAATTACAGATTTTAAGATTTAAGATTGGCGCAACGTAACGTGACGTGTTTTTAAGCCAAGAACCTTACATAATATATTTACATTGTAGACTTATATGGTTAAAATTACAGTTTACCAAAAGAAAACTACAAATTAAGGTATATTTTAAGTTTATTTCCGTATTATTATAGCCCTAAACTGCGGATTCACTAATAACAGGTTAGTTTCTGCTTCTGGTAAGTAATTTTATAGCGTCAATTAAATGCGAGGATTACGTACAGAAAAAAAAAATTAGGGACGAAATAGTATGGAAAAAGGGAGAATAACGAAATACAACTCGGTGATATAACAAAATTATGAAATAATAGACAATAGGTACATATGCGTTGAGTATAGCCCGACAATACAGCAATACACCTGATGAATAAGGTAGATTCCACTCCTCGAAACAGTATTTTTATACTTTTTATAGCAGATAACGATGGCAAATGTACGGAATCCTGTTATCCTATCAAACCTTCCATCATCCACAATAAAACTTTTAAACAACGAAATTAAGATCGTTTTTTTTTCGTCAGGCTATGTTCGCTACATCACTATCATAATGCTATGTTTAATAGAAGAACTCATAATAAAGATAAATAGATCCTGGAAACCTTATTAAAATAATACAAGACATTAACTTTAATATGAAATAAAAGTAACGATCTCTCTGTCCATCAACGAGTTAAGCTTAATTAGAGAGTTACGTAAATATGACATAGAGTGGAAACTCTAAAGCTGTAAGGGAGTATAGGTAGATTATAACAGAATTATAGTTAAGAATACAACAAAACAACTCGTAAACACTTACAGGAATAACTTTATTGTTATTGGCAGGTAAAAACGTTGCTTTGACAACATTATTTTTTCTGTTATTTATGGACCTATAGCCATTACGATCAACAAGAGTATCACGTACAACTAGAACTTTTTAATAATAGTAATAATTCTTTATTTTATGATGATTTAGAAATGAAATTCTGTGAATACAAAAATATAAGAAATAAATTCAAATTTTATTTTTGAAATAATTAGAAAACTTCCCTCCCCGAAATACACAAGAACTGATTTCAAAGAGGCAAGAAAGGTGTAATGTTGATTCATCAAGAATATAATACGATTCAATTTGATTTTTACATGGACTAATTTTAGAGGTTTAACTGTAGGGATTAATTGTGTTCAACATGCATACTTAATGAAACATGGCCGCTTCACTGAATAATGGTTTTTGTACCTGATAAAGGCGTTAAAAATATGTTTGAGAAGTGTCAAAGTATGTGATCTAATTAATATGTTGGGTTTGAAAAATGTTAATATATAGTGTTGTAAGATTATATCTTTGCATTGATCAATACTATTTGATTAATTGACTTCATATGAATTTGATTATGAGGTGGTTTAAGTATTAAATTATCAAAACAGGATAGATTACATTAATTTTAAGCAATAAAAAATATATGTGCGATATTAATATTTCAAGCTTGGGGTAGCTACATCAATATACTAGGTACAGACTGAGATGAATAACTCTAAGTAATAACTAAGAAATAAAATATTTTGTTTGCATTGGTGCAATTGGTGATGTGTCACTTTTTATTACATAATATAAATGTGTACTTGTAAAACAACATTTTTTATAATATATGTTTTAATTGTTCCATTCCTACCTAACGCAAATTATGATTGAACACGCATAAACATTATTGTGTATGATATAATATATTTGTATATCTGGAATCTTGTTGAATTATAAGAAAAGTTTTCTGTTTGTTAGTACGAATAAATGAGAGGAGTTTAGAACGAAATTATAAATAAATAATATCAGTGTTTTCCAACTTATTTTACAAGTAATAATAATGTGAAGGATAAACACTGGATTCTTGCCCAAGTGGAAGGATCCGGCATGGATTTATAGGTGTGGAATGAATATTGTTTTTTAATTATAATAGAATGTTATATATTTTAATAGCACTTTGTCTGTTATCAAGGACTTTGTTTGCGTGGATCTAATGAAACATTACAAGTAATCTGTAAAGATACAAGACAAAGATCCCGTTAAA
>NW_025779425.1:0-62168 GCF_021130785.1 Homalodisca vitripennis
AAAATTTTTCTCCGAAATTCAAAAACCACTTCAAATGAAGGATTTTAAATTTTTTTTTTTCCGAAATTAAACAAAAGAATTTTACAGAAAGGTGATCCAAGCCGCGAAAGCATATAGATGTCCTCTAAAATTCAATCACCTCGTCAAAAAATATATTCTAAAACAGTTTGGGGCATCGTAAACAATAAAAACAAAACATCAGAAATCAATCAAAATTAAAATTGGGGATAGGCTTGTGGAGGATATGCGACTGGAGTTGCGAAATCGAGTTTAACAGATTTTGTTTCGCATCTGTTGCTTGTGAGCAAAATCCTTGTCCACCACCTCCTCAATAAACCCCACGCGTATACAGGACCAGTTTCCGTCATTGGCACTTGGCTCCCTGTAAGTTGAGGAAGAGATCGTGAAAATCATTCAGCAGCTCCCACACCAAAAAAAAAAAACGACATTAATTTGATGTTCGGCGCGGGGCTTATAGAAGAAATGCCTCCAAGCGATATTGCCAAGCCACTAGTCCAATTAATAAATCAGTCATTTGAGAGATAGGAGTTTTTCCCTCGCCTCCTAAAAATTTGCAAAGGTGAGCCCAATCCTTCAAAAAAGACGACCCATGCTCTGCAAATAATTATCGGCCTGTCCTAGCCTATTTTTGCCTTGTTCGTGAGCAAAATTTTGTTTGAAAAAATCTTTTTACAAAGAATGCTTCAGTGTTTTTTGAATAATCACTTCACAACCTTCTTTCTGAAACATCCAATTCGGTTTTCAGAAGGAGGCAAGTTTCGACAATTGAGTGCAATTGTTGAGTCTTGTTGAAATGGTAGTAGAGGGGATTCAGAAAGTCGAAATCTCGACTTTAAGTGTATTCCTCTCGCGACTTAAACTAAAGCATTCGACTGTGGTCGACGACCAATCGTGAAGCTGCTTGACAAACTTGAATCCCAATGGCAATCAGAGGCGTGCCTCTTTTCCAGTGGCTTAGGCCTCATTTCTAAAGTCCCGCAGAAAACGAAGGCTTTGTTCAAATCTCAAACAAAATTTTGTCCGAGCCGTTTGCAGCTGAGATTATTGGAGTCCCCCCCCCTCCCAAAAGGATCAAATTCTCAGTCCATATTTCTTTTTTTCTCATCTATGTTCAATGAACATAGACTCATCACTACTTGCACGGGAAACATTGTGCAGTAATGCTGATTACACAGTAGACACTTTGTTTGTACCAGCAAATCCAAACATGATTCTGGAACAACAAAGCTATTCTCGACGTCACAACAGTTGTGGTCTCACACTGCAACTGTAGCAATATAGCCTTCAACTCTCAAAGCAACTCTTCCAAGGTTCTAATACGTCCCTGACTTTTCGGCACTGGCGATCAGGAAATCTCAATGACGGTGCAGCCGTATTTATTGGAAAGACACATGTGCTGGATGAAGTCGAATGTTTCAAAGTTTCTGGGAATATTCCTTGATCGAAGATTGACTTGGAAATGCTCCACATTGGACCACGTTTTGTTTTCCAGACTGTCCTCAGTGCATTTATTGTATCTTAGTGAGATCTTTAGCCAAGTACTTTTGCGCCTACTCAGGTAAACTTGATGACGGCGTATTATGGCTTTGATTCTACCCCCCGACCTCACTTTAGACGGTCTGGTGTTATGGGGAGCCTGGCGCAAACAACCAATTTCGTTCAGAGCATTCAAAATTTACAGAAGCAGAGCGATTGCGTCCCCCCCCCGGCCCCCCCAATTTAACTCGGCAAAAATTGTAAATTCCGAGAAATCGGTGCAAAGAAGCCTTCAAAACGTTGCAGACTGTTGACTCTGGCCTTTGTCTCTAACATTATTCTTGAGACAAGCCTCATTTTGTTTGTCCATAAATGTGCAATCTAACCCGGCCGTGACATAATACACGAGTTATCGATGACAAGAGGCCAGAGATGCCGTACCGAACTGGAAGACACAGAGACGGGGGTTTACGAACACTTGCCCTCCCCAGGCAGGTATTCGGTTCATCAACAAGTTTGCCAGATCAGTTAAGAAATTGCCCCAACGCCTAAGGTGTTAAAAAACTCGTTATAAGACGGCTTTTTTAGTGTCGCAAGCATTTTACAGTGCTGACGAGAGTTTATGGCATTCGACTTGTGGTGACCGCAACAAGATTAGTCAAACTGACCTACCGGGCGCTGGAAATGGGAATAATTGGCTTGGGATGAATTGTGGAGTTGGCTGAAAATTTGTACGTTTGAAATGATGGTTTGAGGCGGATGTGAAAGTTTTCAAATTTTAGATATTTAATTTGTTAGAATTATCTTGACTATTGCTATACATGTGATGTATGTCCTGCAATAAAAATTGATTTGATTTGATTTGATCAGCACGTTTTGAAAAATTTGCGCCCTAAGCAATAAAAAGAATTTTTAAATTGAATTGTTGAACTATATTTTAAAAGGAAAAAGCAAAATAATAAATTAAGGCTCTAAAATTTGGAATCCTTATTCGATAGTAGTATATATAAGTATGGGAAACTGAAGATAAATGATAAATCATTTTATTGGAGTTTCTGATTAAAGGAAGAGAATTAGGATAGGGAAACCATGAATAATGGACTCATAGAAACCTGTGGAATATAAAACATTTAAAAAAATTTAAATGCACATCATGATGCTACACAAAATTTGAATGAACACGAATATATTCTTGAAATCCATCCGAGAGTAAAGAAAACAAGCATAAGAGACTCGAATTACAATAATAGGTAAAAGGTTCGAACGGATTTATTAAATTATACAAACATATTTGGTACTAATAAATTGTAACATAACGTTTTGTTGAGTAAAACTATTGTGACATAGAAATGCTGGAATACAAAGCCAGTTTAGTAGAGTCTGGCATAATTGCGGGTTCCAATTATACCCTGGAGAGTGCATCATAGCCTCACTCTGGGGAATTCTTATGCAAATTATTTACCGAGCTTATAAATGAATATTATAATCAATATGAAATATACTAACGAAGTGTTTTGCAGTATATACGATATAACTACATCATTGCAAGTTTTATTTGTAATCAATATTGCTAATTAAATATAGGCTACCTTAAAATTACAACATGACAAACACTAAACTACTGCATGCATTTCTAAATGATTTTTATTTTTCTATAATAAACTTGAAATGTAACCATTTTAAAATTGCTTTGCAATGTAATTTTTATATGTTGCAAATAATAAAAACAGAGAAACTTTCATTATTAGTCTGATTTATTTTCAACATTCTAATTCTAGCAAAAGCTTTATCCAACTCGATACAATAATACATTTCACCACTGAGTAGTATCCTCCATAATATTAGACTTAAACTCTGGAGTTGCATACCTATCATCAGGAATATAGGGTTATAATATGCATATTTTAAACTTATATTAACATATTTATTTAATGGAATTTTCAACATTTAATTTCTTCATCAGTTATATTACTTGTTTGACGTTCTAAAACTTGTCACCACTGTATATTACTACGAGGATTAATATCAACAGAAATGATGTTAACGGTCGACTACTCCCTTACATTCAGGTAATGCAGGATCCTAAAATACATACTTTAACTCTACACGCTATAAAAAAATCTATATCTGGGCACTTATAACATTAATCTTTTAATAGCTAAATAATCCGTATCATGTAATGACTGCTTAAATCATAGTAATAGTGTTTGCTAAAAACAACAGCTAATTATTCATCTTCTTTATTACATATAACTTTTAGTGCATTTAAGATACACATTAACAATACACTCTATGCAGTCAGGTGACCTGTGAACAAATACCTCCCGACGAAGGACTATCCGTGTTCCGACCGATTCTACAGCTATGGTGAACATCGGTTTGTATAATAATGTTATTAGATATGTTCAGCTTTTAATTTTGTTATAGAGTACATTTTTTATGACGGAGGAAACTATCCCTACTGTAATTTGTGCAAGAGTTATTATATCAGCTTAATTATATTGTTTTATTAACACAAAAACTAGTCACTTTGTACAGTCCTTTAGAATTGTTTAAGGGTAGGCACAAACCATTTTAACGTTTATACATGAAGACGTAATTTGATAATTCTGTTCACAAACGTAGTACAAGAGTAAAGAAATTTTCTTATAAGTATTTGTATTGTAACAATGTAAGTCTAAAAAACTCAAAATTCCTCAATAGAACCCGTAATAAAGCTATAGTAATAATATATGTACTTCGTAATTATAATTAGTTTATGTGTATTTTGTTCTAAAATTTTGCCTGTTAAGTGCTATAATTGCTCTACTAACTAAAAAAAAACGTACCTTTCTATATAAAATATTGCATATTGGGTATACATGTAAAAGGCTCAGGTAAATAGGGCATGACAGAATATAAAAATTAGTCTCTCCTGTAGTTTTTGGTAATCTCATCTCTTGTACTCACTTACTTTCAAATTTCATATGGGCAAACTATTATTGTATTAGGGTAATTCTTGAAAAGTTCATTTTGTTATTACCCACAATTATTTTTACACCCGTAATCAGTTTATTTATTACATTGGTATTAAATATATACTGGCTACACCCCCATGCAAGTTTTTTTGCTGTCTTGAACGTACCGGTTTTTAGAAACCTCCTGGCATATCCCCCTTTCTGGTGCCCTTATATTTTGTCGTAACAAGTTATGTTAACTACAATCGGTCTAAAAATAATAGTATAATCTTAGAATAAAAACTAATAAAACAAAATTAAGTAATAGCGACAACCTACAACCAGTTGAAGTGTAATATTTGGTTGTAAATAAAAAGAACTATCAGGTCACATTTGAAAAAAAGATTGCATATCTGACTTTGTAAGTACAGGCGTTTTGTATGTATTACCGTATAGGAACAGAAAATGAATTAGGGTTCTATATACTGGGAAGCTCAGGAGTAGTTGACAAGATTTTAGGGATATAAGGATATTTTTTGTATAAGGATACCTATGTATGGGACTGTGATCATTAGACGTAAAAACGCTAAAAGTTATTATTAGAAGTAAATATGATTCGTATTGGTTCACATATTTAAGGTGAACAGCGTAACACATAACGCAAGAAGTAATGTTGTAGTTAATCTAGAAATGTTTGCAAGCAAAAGTGAACAAGCTTATTAGATGTTGTTCTGTGTTTCTCCAACAGTTGGCCCCTGTAACTCAATAACTGACCACACCACTAAAGCTCCTTCTGAAACTGCCACAAGCATTGCTACAACGCTAAATCGAACTTCTGTGGTATGTTGACGCCCAAACCTGTGTTTGTATTGCATATACGTACAGACATACGTACTTCATCACATTTGCTTTTATAAAGGCTAACAAAAAGTAAAACGTAAATAATATTAACGACTTGCAGAAAGCTGTAATATAAACCAATTCCCAACCAAGAAAATGTAGTCCAAAAATTATGTAGACTTTGAACCTAAAGTATGTTTTCGTAAATATTGATAAATACTCGTTAAACGTAATAGGCATAAGTGTGACGGAGACATTTACTTCAATACGAATTATAAAAACAATCCCTCCCGCAGTCTGCATGGGGACAGAAATATATGCCATACAAAATAAATACATAACAATACCACTGTCTGTAATATAATACTATAAGAGTATTTTGTAAGAGCTTACATTAACTAATCATTTAAAAAGAATTCTTTGAGTAATGTATCTTGGAAAAATCTTAAATCGGATTGAAAAAGAAAATGGGTATATCTATAATGTTTTTTAAAATTATTTACTGGTCTTAATTAACTGATATGTTTAAGTTGTCTAAAAGTTGGTCGTTAGGCTCGGTTTATTCAACAACAACATATATCAAAACATACATTCTAAATCATATAATACGTTATGTCTTTGCTAACTATTTTAAATTACAACTCCATTTAGGCAGCGTCTGAAATTTCACCCTGCCACATACTTGTCTCCTGGAACTTGGACTGTACTTCGTCTGAATTGTGTACCTGATTAGATAATGAGGACAGTACAAAAATCTATCTAAACATCCTCTGTTAGAGGATATGTATAGTCAATAAAGATGGTCGATTTGAGAACGAAGAACTGAAAGAAAAGTTTACTGATTTTGCACACGTTTTGGTCATTAAAACTTTAGCTTGAAGTTTTGCAGTTACCTTTGAAAAAGCTAAGAACTTTTATATTACAAGGATCGGTTTGTGTTATGAAACTATAATCATTTTTCTTATCTGAATTACAATAGTCAATGAACCGGTATTGTTCTATACGATTGGAACAAAATAAGCTTATAAATTAAATATAAACATTGAGTATGATTTTAAATTTCTATATTTAATATTTATCTTAGTAAAGTAATTCTACCAATTAGTTCGTAGTTGAATAAGAAGAAACATTATATGACAGTTATAGTATAATATAGAACAGTAAAACAATCGCTCTGAGCCCTCATTTTTTACTTGGCTAAGTCACGTAACTTTCGGTATAGATGTTGTGATATCCGGTAGATAAATTGGTATGTCTCAGCCACGTACAAAAATCAAATTCATTGAGTATTAAGAGTATTACTTTTACGTTTTATACTATTTATTAAGCCGTAAACTTCATGTGAATATATTATCATTATTATTGTATTGTACACCAAATGATAAAAATAGTTCAGTTCCTATCTTTCTGTTTTTTTTATGGCCAGTAGTGCAGGTGTACGTGATAAACCTTCTGGAGAAGCGGGTTTTAGTTCAATGAAAAATTTCTCGGATTAAAGCTTATTTATAAAGCGGATTTTGGGTTTATTTTATACATATCTTTGAAAAAACTTCGTAGTGAAGTATTAGAAAGGCAACATTTATTTCTTGGTCAACATTCATTACAATCATCCTTACTTCGTGTAACCAAATATGGGGACTTCAAGTTAAAGGAAACTATTGTTATTAGGCGATTTATTTCATAACTTTACTTTAATATACATGGCTATTGGAAAATATGTTGATTTTAAAGGCTAGTTATTTATTAAGTCAGTCAATGATTCAGTGACATATACGTTTCAGTTCATAATATAATCAGAGAGTTACAATGAATAAATGTTGTCATCCAAAGCTTCAGATAGGCATAGATTTACTTACTTATGTACACCCACTGTACTTCGGTATAGTAAAATCAAAATAACATGCATATTAAAATTACGAACTTAGATTTATTTGTTGTTCAAGTCACAATTTATACAAATTAAAAAAACAAATGATGCACAACAAACAAAGAAGATTATCTATTAGTGTACAAGTGAAATAACAAGAATTACTTGTAAAATGTGTAACCGTTTTGCCTCTATTCTTTAATAAAGTTCATAAATGAATGAAACTAACAAAAGATGTTTAGTAAAATGTATCCTGAGGGTGTTTTCTGCTATAAATGTGGCTTGTAACACAATAATCGTTGCAATACTTGCTCATTACAATCTTCAAACCATATGTGACCTTTACATTGTTCTTAAATACAGTTAGTTATGTTGATCCTAGTGATTTTACAATTGCTCCAACTGCATCATGACTATTAAATATGTCACCACCATTCCTGCCATCTGAAAATTAAAACCATTTTTGAAACATATACGCAAAACAATCAGAGATGTACCAAACATCTGGAACAGTTGAAAAAACACTTTATAACATTCTCCAAAAGTGTAAAGGACATTTCTCCATTAGAATTCAACAAATACAAAAGATTTATCTAGAAAAGTACGATGAACGTAAACTTACCATTGTAACCATTTCCAGGTTAATATGAAAGAGATTAAAAACAGAAAACTCCACTTTTCTGCTGTTGATTAGTAAGAGAGTTCTTTTCACCTAAAACATATAATATCATTAGAATATGTTTGCTTAAATAATATTTCTATCATAATGGGAATTTTGTGAGTAATTTGAATGACGTAACGATATATATATATATATATATATATATATATATATATATATATATATATACTAGATATATTTTCTTATTATTTAAATAAAATCAGTTTTTGTGACTCACCAAATCTCTAGATATCGGCGGGAGATCCAAACTGAGATGACAGCTCATATAGAAGCCAGTTTTTTCTTTGCCTGTTATTAAATAAACCATTGCCTGTAAGTTGTTTCTAATACATCATTATAATAACTATTGTTCCTGTCTTCTTAGTGTGTCAAAGCTTAAGTTTCAACTAGAAGGTCAAAGATAAGTGTATCTGATATATGTGATGTGCTGCATATGGTGATTAGGTTTCCTAGGGAAGAAATCGTCAAAGAAATTTACGTTTTTAGGATATCTTACACAATGCTAGAGCACTATTTCGTACCTTGGGGATACACAATAGGCCTTATATGACCAAGTGTTTGCAAGTAAGTTACCCTTTATAATACAACACACTCGGCAGTTGTTTTTAGTTACAGATGTAGTTTGTTTTATGTCGATTTAAGCTTTAGATATCTCTTTCTCGATCTGGTAGCTTTCTCCATCTATATGTATTAAAAATATCTTTTAATTGGTATCTATAAAAATTTCTGTTTTCCCTTCTAACATAAAACTAATGCAAGATCGCAACATACGTTTTATCGGTTACACATGTTTACATAAATAAATCCACAATGACCACAGGTTCCTTATATAATGCACTTAAATATGCCTGTTATAAATTATGTAAGCGTATACTGGAATTAGACTAGGGCTTTATCAATACTAGCTCTCTCGTATATATATATATATTATATATATATATATATATATATATATATATATATATATATATATATATATATATATATATTATATATATATATATAAATGAATTAAATTTGTACAAATGGCAATAGCCGAATTTAATTTTTTCAATAAACATCGAACCAAAAAAAGTACTTGCTCCGTTGGGACTCGAACACGAATATCTCACTTGCCGGTGTGAATGTGCTACCATTTACACCACATATGCATTACTTTTTACGATTCAATTATTTTGTATTTGGCCGTATCTATCACATATGTGTTTAAATAACGAAAGTAACATATGATCGAAGACCAAATACCTGTCAAACGACTTTTATTTAAATGAATTAAATTTGTATAAGTGGCAATTAATAGCCGAATTAATTTTTTCAATAAATATATATAATTTGTGTGTATCTGTGTGGTATATAACTTTTTTTTTATCATTAAAGATAAAATAACTTTTATAACAATATCTTTTAGAGAAATCTCTTTCAAGACTGGTAGGCCGTGTAGATTTATTTTTATAGACTAAAATGTAGTTCAAACAATTTGTTTTGGGTACCTATAATTACGCCATTAACATGTACTATATTGTAATATACCTTAAAAAAAATTATTATAGAAACGTACATTAGAATGCATAAATTATTATTTTGTATTTACTATTTTATTTCACGAAAATGGATGCATCTAAAATAAAAGGTGGCTTCGGCGATTCAAGTATGGCCGTTTTAAAATGAAGAGTGATTCGTGCCCTGGTATGTATGTCTTGAAAATATTTAATTTTTTGGGGTTAATATGCTTTAGTGGAGATGGAAAAATATCACGGCATCTCAATATTTTCAGTTTGAGAAATTTCACATTAAGGTTTTAAAATAAAGCCCATTTCTGAATATCTGACCAATTGCAAGACAGCCAAAACTGCGGTTCCCCCTCCACTCGAGTGCCCTCGGAATCACATTGTATAGCCCTTAATTAGTATATCTAAATATCACAAAGAGAATTGACGTAAAAACATTGAGAATAACAAGTATTATCAGAGAGATTATCTCTGCACTAGCATAATGATCAACTTTCTGCGTTGTGTGCTCAAGACTTCAGTTATAGTGAAATGTGATGCAAACGTTTAGAATAACACACAATTTACAAAGGTTGGGAATCACTGAAAGAGCGGAATGCAGTGAATTCTGGCGGCAGAATCTGAGGGATCTTCGTTCTATCCAATCCTCCAGCAAAGAGTGGTCGGATACTTGTAAAAAACCTTATATGCCCTTTCCCGGGCATATTCGTGTTATCACAGTACAGTTAGTTATTTTAGTTTAACATAAAAAAAGTTATTTACACTTTATTTGAAACAAAAAACCAAATAATAAGTTTTACATAAGCAATGACTTACACGATATTCTACTAGATTGCAGCCCCAAGCTATCAGGACCAAAAGAATCGAAGAGAAACAGAACCAACATATTCTTGTTGGCAATAAGAGAAAGGACTTATTGTCCTTAGCTGCCTCTTGGATGATCAGGTGAAAACAAACCACTATGCCCGTAAAGTAATTCGTAAACAGACACAGCAGTTGCGGCTCAAAATATGATACTATGTCCTCTATAGCTTTGTGTAGGAAACTGTGAGTGTCTCTGATATCTTTGAGTGTTACGCTTAGTTTCTCCTGAAACCAATTATACAGCCCTAAGTAATAGTAAAATATATATCATATTATTCATATAATTAAGAAAAGAAAACATCATTGGGAAGGGATCTCTTTTGGATGAAATATGTGAAATACAAATATGAATACTATCGGAATGAAGTGCTTATAAATCCTGTTCCAACTCATGAGGGTGATGGAACTATTCGTAGTCCACAACGTGGCTGCATAATACAATCTTCCTCAATACTTTCAGAGCTGGTCATTAGTTCTAGGAATTAGGCATAAAAGAGTGCTTACGTTGCAACTGATATTAAGTTACTAGTTTTAATTATTTGAAAAATAGCATAAAAAAAGGTATTTACTCAAATATTTCAGTAAAAAACCTTTTGAAAATGTGGGTATTTTACTGAAGTTTTGGAATATAAATCTTCCTATGAATCTTTTGGCGATAATGCTTCGTGGTATATCAATCTCTTCCCTTTATAAATATTATGCTCGTCGTTTTATAGTATATTTTAAATTAATCATACAAAATATAATTTTTGATGGTTATTAGGTTCGTTGCGGCTCTATATTGAGTCATATTGAAATACTCTTACTTTTATTCTGCGCTGTACGGCGTCTGCCACAGTCAAGGTATCAGTTTTAATTTTATTATTATAAAAGGAATGTTTATATGTACTATATAATTATCACCATTCGTATATTTACTTTAAATGTTAAGATAAATCCATAAACTAACATAATACGTAATTCCAATCATACACTACCTCCAGGGGGGTGTTTCGATCTGAACCAGCAGGACCTGACAAGAGAGTTCAGCATCGTAAACTCCCGAGACAGAGGCAGCAAAATCCTTATAAAACAACAACGCTTGAGTGAGACCATACAAATGACACATAAAGAACATTACAATTATTGTGGTGTGGAAACTCCTTTTCTGACTACGAACGTCATGGGCATTATCACACAAAATAACAAGCCGTAAGTCACATAAGAAATCAAATTTATTGTATTCTTACTATGTACATTGCAAAGCCTTTTTCCAATAAACTTTTCCTCTGTTTCAATTAGCTTTGACACAATCAAATTGAGATATCCCTGTTTGGTCTTGATGATTGTTGAAAAAATCATCAAATATGTCACAAATACAAGATTTGTTCCGTTTGCAATGTTTAAAATTGCCTCGGTTCTAAGTTTGTTATGCAAGACATACGACATTACGAAGTGTTCGTAGTAGCCAAGTCCTAAGGTAGCCGCTGTTACCACTATAATAGCACATTCTGGTGAAAATGTGAGGCCAGAGCTCCATAAAGTTACTGGCAGAACTCCTATGTATTTATGTACCACAAAAAAAAAAAAAAAAAAAAACCAAGTTGGAAACAATTTATTTATGATTATTTTTTGCTTAATATTAACGTTATAGTTTTCCAACAACATTTATTTAAGTACAAGCTTAGTTAAAAAAGTGTTTAGCGACTGAAAACTCTGATATTAAAATAAAAGCAAGTAAATCTTCGAATGAAAAATAGCTCAGTCAAGTCGCAGTAAAACACAGGTGAAAATAATACATACATAAGTTATAAAAGCTTCCCACAACACTAATAATGATTTAAAAGTCCTAACGACATATTTGCACTACACTAATACAGCTCTTATCGTGCATTCGTTAGCCGCGTGGCCCTGTAAAAACAAAGAAACCTGTCAGTTTCTTGAAGTAACTTGTCTTAATCGATAAAATGAATATTTCATACATTTTTAGAAAAAAAAATATTCGGTCTACTAACGACAAATTAATACATAGAATAATTTCATTGTTTTCTATTCGCATTTATTAATAATATACTTTTAAATTAAAATGAGCGGTTTCTTATTAGTTAATAACATAATAACAACGTAAAAAATTATGTGATTTTAATGTCTTTTTATAACATATAAACTTAAATATACATAAATAGCGTAAAATATTCCATTAAATGGACAGTATTTTTTAACTCACATTATTATACTTGTATAATGTGGAGAGTGCGATTATCAATAACAATTCAAACAAGCAAACATCCGTCTTCGAAGGATTAAGTGTTTAAGCTACAAGTATATACGTTTTGAAGAGCAGAAAAATAAAATTGAGGCTCGATTTTGTATTTTTGATTTAGAGACTACTGAGCGGTAGGAAATATAAACTGATGGCAACTCTCAAACGTTGTTGCAGCTTTGAGCCTAGCTTACGCGGGGAGTAGTAACTCTAGCTTGATTAGACCCTCTAAGAGGTCGATCGTTGTCCATGGTTATCCACTTATGATACCTGTCACTTGTCACCTTAGCAGTCACTGGCGTCACGAGGGGGCCGTTGGTGCAAAAGTCTTGGATTGGTGGATTCGACTGAACATAGCGAGACGAAGTATAGAGCCGTACTACCACTATAAACTAGTTAGCAAATAGTATCAGGACCCCTGCAGAGACAGCACTACTACAGCAATGAGTTAACAAAGGGTTTTATGTTAAAATGTTATGATTGAGATCAATGCCCTTCTTTAATTGTTTAAAGCGTCTTAATTAGGGTAAAACCCATCTTCTCTGAAGGTCATAGATAGCCCAAACAAACTGACCCTATATACATGAAATATTTTTAAAACGACGAACGTTTTTTAAAAGGAGGAAGGATGAGATGTTTATTAACTCATTATATACGAATTTAAATGCATATACAGAGTAAAACCCACTTGTATCGTACTGCATAGTTCGGTTGAAAATGTGTCTACAATTATCAGCTTATTGACATTGAAAGAATACAAGATGGTAAATAGATTACTTGTAAAAAATAAGATTATAATTAAAATTAATAAAACATAGGATGAGATATGTGTTAATACTACGTGATTTCAAATATTAGACGTGATATATTATTATTATTTAGATTCACAATTAAGGTACGGTACGTTTTAACTTTTAGATTATCTAAATTATCATAAACTTATTATTAGTTATTGAACTATTGCATATAAAACTTGTTTTAATAGATTAAAGTCTTGTTTATTAATTTTTTATAAAGCAATTTCCTTAAACGATGGTTGACGCGTAAAATGAAAATTTTGAATATAGAGCTTAATAGCAACCTATTACTTTGTGACCCTGTTAGAAATACATTTCATGTTTTGTCTTTTCACTTCTAGTAATGCAATTTTTATTTTTTGATGAAATAATTTTTGTTTACAAAATGTTAGCTCTCTAAGCTCATCAAAAAGTTTTAGAATATTACATTCCGCCCAAATAATACAAATTCTTTACATAAACTGAAAATTGGACTTAAAGTCTATAAATGTGTACATACAAATTTTGTATTTGTTTCATTAAAAATAACTGTTTTAGCTTAAGCATAGAACACTCAATAAATGTGAACTATGCGTAACAGCAAAAATAGTTCTGGGTTGAGTCTTTCGTAGAGAGACAAGAAAAAAGTATTGATTAGTCGGCAGAACCTTTCCATAACCTATTTATGTAATCTGGACGCAACAAATAACAATAGATGCATATGAACTATAAGCCTCTCGCGGCCCACTGTTGAATCTGCGGGGATAGGTGAATATGGTATAGTTGAAAAATCTCACTATTGTGCTCCAATAATATATGCATGTTATGTTGTGTATTAGTATGTATATTCAAATAAGCCTCTCACAAAATTAAATTTAAACATTGAATTCTTTTTAATACTGTTAAAAATTTGCAATATTTAATTACAATGAACTGTACCCTATTCTAAATGCTTGTACACATATAAACTTATAATATAGTAGAGATATGTTAATCTATAAAAAACGAGTAACAAATTAACTTGACACGAAGTGTTAACACAACCTGTAACTAACATTGTGGAGTGTCTGTTGTACAAGAATTTCATATACAAATATATTGCCTAGGAAAAATTTAAAATATCAGTTGAATACAGCTATACGTCTTATAATGATATCAATATCTGGCACTTCACCCTTTTCACATTATGTAATATATTTTATCACAGCAACGGTAAGCATCTCATTAGGAAGCTTACATAGGGGCTTATTAAACAGATAACACAAAAGATAACAGGCATCAAAGCTGGATTAGAACTCACTCAAGGATGTTTTGGTAGTCTGGGAACGTACATACTTGTTTAGAATCAACAATTTAAGCAGATATTCTCTATGAACTTGATGAGAATGTGCAGAAGACGTGTGTGTGAAATTTGTACTATAAATTCATTCCAGTTTTTAATTTAATTCTTATACAATATTAAAGTAATGTTTACTGTCAGAGCGTTTAGTGAAGCCTATAACTTGTTATTTTAACATGTGACATAATATTTGTACATGTTGTACATACTTCACCAGATTTTTATGCATTATAATTTAATTATCCCCCTTCTAACCCCTTAAAAATATTTGAATGTTTGTACAAAAGTAAGATGTTCAATATTATAAATTTAAGTGCTGTAATAGAATTTAATAATTGTAAATTACATTTTATAGAACGTCCTTCTTAACATCATTTCAGTACCCTGCTTTTGATTATATAACAAAAACATACAGAAAATAAAATTTATCGTTATAAACTGTTAATACAGTTTATTCCTCTAAATCGAATTTTACTTTATTCCATGCTTTTTTGTATTATGAAAACGAGTTCTTAAAATAAAAAAGATTATGTACGTACACTACTATCTGAAATCAAAAAATACATCACATTATTGAATTAGTAAAAATTATATACCGAAATGAAGTAGTTGATTTAAAATTTACTTAATTTGTGGTTGACATAACGAATGCTGACAAATAAGTGGATTATTTAAATAGGCCTAAAGACATTTTGTGTAAACGTATTTTAGTTTTTGTCTAATGTCTGTCGGCAAGCATCACTCGTCAGTGTGGATGGATAAGTAAATATATACTACATTGTTTTATTTATTTATTTTATATTTTAGTATTAAATACTACATTACAATACAATGTTCTTATAACAGCTGTCTTACTTGTAATATATATTTAACGTGAAAATACTCCTTGTTCTTAAATTAAACCAGATACATTAAAGCCTACGAGCTAGAATCTAATGACAACCCCTCTTTTGACAATATAATCTGTTTTTCATCGTGTTTAAATCTAAAGTAATATATTTAATGATTTCTAGTGTTTGTAAACATGTTATTAAGGACCCTATAGTTTGTCATTAACATCGAGTAGTGGTCTGTCCATCTGTGCGATAATTCTAGATGAAAAGGCACAAGAAAACTTGGTATATAAATTCTTCTTTGTCTTATGAAAAATCCTTTTGGTTTTGTGTTAATCTGTAACCGATTGTATTAAATTATAATTCTGGGGTAAACTGGAATACCGTTGGAAGGATTAGGCCCAGAAGAGATGATAAGGACTGGACAGTACAAAAGAGTCTGCTGTCAAACGAGGCGCATCGCAGATGGCAGTATTTGATAACGAAATTGAGAGGTGGGGTGAGGTAGACGTGCCGTACCTCCCGTCTCAGTTGATCGGAAGTAGTAGTAAAAAATATACTCTAAGAGTCTTTGAAAGTGCTTAGAGTTATTTTTTTTGCTAATCATCATCGAACCTGCGGGTAAGTGAACTTTTTTTAACTGGAGTCCAGTCAATATTCATTCTCAATTATTTTAATTAATTTTGGGAAAAGAAATATTGTAAAAAATTAAATTTAATGGGAATTCAGGAACTTTTTGATCTACAAATCCGATCGTCTGGGCGATTACTTATAGCAGGAAAGTCCTGGGGATATGAAATTTTATATATTATTTCCTCTTGGTTAATGGAATAACTGTATTGATTTTAGAATTAAAATATAGAATGGCAGTCCATACTTTGGTCAGCCATTTGAAAGTTAACTCTTTCGTTGCGATATGTCGAGTATATCGTGATTATTGATACTCCGATACAATTTGATTCCATTATCGTTACCACCCTGCCATACTCAGTTGTATCGGTTTATTTTATTCAAAGAAATGCTGTCGTCTTGCCTTGTTTTTTGAAACGACAATAAAAATATTTATCATAATATATTATTAATATGGAGGAATTACCGCTTCTGTTTGCAAGTGGGAGAGTATGTAATTGCGGCAAAGTATTAAAGTAAATAGGAAACATCTTGAGGACCTATTATTAACAAATTTTAATTAATAGTAATGACTATGTTCAATGCATTTTTTATAGTAAAATGATCTAACGAAGTACTTGGGAAAGACGCAATAAACATTCAGTTTCATGGCACACAGCCTCTAAGTAATTTTTGTGATAAGGCTACTTCACTATTTACAAAAATTCAACTTTTTTGTTGGACTTTCTATGTTCTAACTGGACATACAATTTTAGTAAATATCCTTTGAAATAATATTTATATTTTATTACAATTTATAACATTACTTAAAGTTCCTATACTGAAATGCATGCATAATTTCAAAGTTTACAATAAAATTTTATTAAACCGCACTGGTAATACATACATGTCACAACTACGCCCTAGACGAATAGTCCTAGCTTATAAATTGCTAACAATTAGCTATAAAAGCCTTCCTCAAAAAAATTTTCATGACAGTTTCTTTGGTAATTTATAAGAGATACTTTTCTTTAATTGGACTATGCCTTTGATTAATTTACTGGTTAACAGCTCTTTCTATTTAAATTGCTTTCAGTAAATTATAGTATAATGTTTGTATTTAAAGTAGTTCTCATTAATACAAAACTAATAAATTATAAATGGTATATATATATATATATATATATATATATATATATATAAAGTTATATAGTTTATTTATTTATTATGTGTGTGTGTGTGTGTGGGTGTGTGTGTGTGTGTGTGTGTGTGTGTGTGTGTGTGTGTGTGTGTGTGTGTGTGTGTGTGTGTGTGTGTGTGTGTGTGTGTGTACTAATTCAATAATTCTATGATAGAAAATGTAATACATTGCGAAGAAACAATGCCCAAGCATTAACAATAAGGGGTCAATTTTAAATTCCTTGTGTTTTTGTCAATCTGTTTCATTTAAAAATTAGAATATACAGAAAATGTATATTTTAGCAGGGAATAATTTATTTAGACATTATTAAATTTGCATCCAACTTCTTGGATTTATAATTAGGATTTAATTTTTTAAATACAATTATCGTGTTCTTTCACATAAATACATATATAAAAAATGTGTACTTGACTTTTAGCCTTTGAACCGTACTGGTCTGTGTCGAAAATGTGTCCTGTTCTTTCCAAAATGTATCGTTCTGTATCTAAAATGTATCTTGCATATCAAAAGTGTATCGTCCTGTGTCCGAAATGTATTGTGCTTTTGTCCAAAATAGATCGTGATGTGTGTAAATTGAAAAAAATATGTACTTATCCGAAAATAACTTCCATACTTATTAAAGCAATCAAATATAAACAATATATGTATATTAAGCGTTTTATATGAATTGTATCTAAATTTTGATTTTTAAAATTAAAAAAGCAAAACCTGCAGCTTAGTAAATAAAAAGAATTTCTTATCACAAAAGAGCTTTGAAGTAGTTTACTTCTACCAAGAAACTGAGATGTTAAGCCTTATACACTTGAACAGCTTTAAGCTTCCTAACGACTAAGTATCAGTCCTTAAATGTACAGCAAAGTATCGTTTTATGAACTGTTTTTAAGAAATAAAATATATAAAAAACGCTTTATTGAAAACATGTAACATATACGGAATTTTCTGTGCTTATTGTTACAAGCGTAATGAACTATTATAAGTGGGGTGGATCAATACCATATTAATTTTAAAATTATTTTTATACTGATGATGATTTTAGGTGACAACAGAAATACTTACTTGAAACTTACAAAAAAAATGATTTATTATAGTTTTAAATTTACATTAGTTTCAACAAGTATTAATTAGTGGTGCGTATAACAATAGGTAATACAAGTATGATAGTAATTCTGTTTTGCAGATATTCCAATTACTGCCTGCAAAGCGACCGGCCATCACATCGCTAAGGAATGCTTAAGGAGAATGTGCCTTGGCGAGCTCATGTATGCACAATGTTATTCTGCTTCGGCAGTTATTAGTACGTTGGATGGTTATTCTTTATTAAATTATTATTTTACTTGTTCTTACTATCTACCTGTAAATTTTATATTGTTAAATTAATATTATTAAATATTAGTAATATAAATGACAGTATAAGTGTGCCAGTTGATTTGCCTATTAAATTATTTGCTATACCTGTATCGTATATAGTCGATATGTAGACCAAGATGTGTATTTTGCATAAGATCTTGTCTTATGCTTGTCACTGTTTGCTTTATATGGTACACCGTACAAAAATATCAGCAAGGCTTATTACAACATTAGTATATATTGTGAACCATATTAAAACTGGTTACAGTAGTTACAAATAGATTCAGCAGAATAACAGCAATGTAAGGGATAGCGCAAAGACAAACAGATAATTGGAATGCCTATTGACGTTTTGACTTCAAAATCATAATTTTCTTTGGAAAAAGAGGCGCTTAAGTACCAATTTGTAAATCTCTGGGACCTCACTATCGAGGGTTATTGCACAGAGAGGCAATGCAATAGAGGGGTATAGGTGTATTTCTGGTTCAAATTAGTTATATATCGATTCCACAGCTGATTCTGCCTTATTAATCCACACTTATCGTAAATATGTTCATAAGTATGAAAAACCTACTATGGTAAAAAACCGTTTATTTCCAACTCTTGTGATCTTTGTCCGGTAATCTGTTTCCAGGGCGATAGAAAAGTTTGCCTCGTCAACCCGACGAAGGAAATATTTTTAAATACGTAAAACCGATAATAAAACTACGTGAAAAGAGTGTATCTTCAGACAGTTTGAATTAAATGAGGGTCTAATGTATTCATAGTATCAAATTTAAGTTTTCTTTATTGTGCCGTCTAAGAAAATATATACATATGTCGATCTCAGATACTTCTGTCAAAAAGGTTCTGCTTACGTGCCTTGGAATCTTTTTCGGATCTTAAATGATCCTAGTGCTATAGTTAAGTAAGCCTTTGTAATCAGGAAGAAGAAAATATACATACATAATTTAGGACTGAGAAGTCCTATACGGTTAAAAAGCATACCTTACCGGTATAGGGGGAAAATCCTTAGGACGTTTATGCAATATTTTAGTTATCATTTATGATAGGTTTTGATTTTTAGAAACCTTGTTTTTCGCACTCTGGTCTTGGAAAGAATGACTCGTTTAAGCACGTTAGTGTAAAATACCACATTACAATGTCAAGGAAGACAACCAGTTGGGAGTATCTAGGCGTTATTCCACATAAAAATTCACTTTCCATTCTCTTCAATAAGGTAGTTATTATAACAAAGTCTTAGTAGTATATACTAAAGCGAACTTTAAATTAAGTATTTTTTATCCCTTAGATGTTGTAAATCCATCACTGGCTTTATCTGTAATACATTTATAGGGTGCCTGTATTTTCAAGTTCAAGTTCAAAAAATCTGTTTCTAATAAATTACATATAATAAAAATAAACAATTTTCTCCCAATGCGCAACATGCGCGTGCTGGAGTACAGTTGGTTTTTTTAGTTTTTCTTACGTTTTTGTTTTTTGTGTTGTTTTTTTTTTTTTCTTTATGTTTCTTGTATTTTTGTTTCTCTGTTTGTTTGTTGTGTTTGTGCTGTGTTGTTTTGTGTGTTTTTTGTTGTGTTGTGTTATTTTCTATCTGCACAACATTACTATTCAAGCACATACAACATTAACAGTTTAAACTAACGTTCAATCTCTTTGGCGTACTTCCGCTGAAACATCAAAGCAAGGTAAAAAGTGTCAAAAAGCTGATTATTGTCAGTAAAATTGGATTTTGAAACATAAACGTGATCAGTAAAATATTGATTAAGTTAATTAAGGGGATACGATACTGAAAATGTTGATTTTTTAATAAGTGAGGAAAGTAGTTAAATTTTTTTATTGATAGGGTTTAGTGTTACAAAAACAAAAAAAATATTAAGCTAGCCCTAAAATATTAGTTTTGGTGGCATTAAAAAAATATATTTTTATATAAATTGAGCAGGTTCTTAAATCTATATTCTACAAAAAGATTAATCTACTTAATAGATTCTAAGCATTATTTTAAAGGTGATGATATAAACTTCACATTTAGCTAAATTTATGGAAGTAATAAAATAATTTCATTAGTTTTTACCCTATTCAACCACTTATTTAATCATTTTATACAGTAAATTTATATGCTTATTTAGTATTTATTGTTGCACACCAAAAACTACATTCACGTCTATATTTACTTAAATATTTACATACAATTTACAGAATAAGTGGTAAAAACTGTTATAATGTAGTTGAACAGGTTTTGGATTTATATAAAATTTTGTCGTAAAAATATGAAAATCCTAATTATCGGTAAACAGCGCAGCGTTTGAATGAGAATATGATCTGCTACCTGGAATAAACCAAAAATAACTTTATAAATAAATTAATTTATGTTAATTTATTTATTTATTTTATTAATGATGCCTGTTTACGTATAGGGTATATGTTGTTCTTGTCAAATTATAATATAAATAGTGTTTAAAATAAAATAAATACTCACATGTATACGATATTTGTTTTCAATTTGCAAATTGTTTCTAAATGCAATATTTTATTTACTTTCTCCACTCTACCAATAATGAGTTATTTGGTAAATAGATAAACATGTAATAATAGAAGCAGCAGCATAAAATGGTGTATTCCATCTTATTTCACCAATCAGTTAAATCAAGCAGGTTGTCAAAATGTTTTGTTGTGTCACCTGTTCTCATACACATTTAATGTAAATAAAAATGTACTATAACTATTAGCATTTGTGATGATAAAGGAACTTTTATAGTCAATATGTTTATAAATAGCGGTGACATGTTGCTATACTAACCTATAGAGAAGTATTTGCTAATATTTTCTATGACAAAATATTCCAAATATCGATTACACAAAAATAACTTATAACATATATATTTATAAAAATAATTAATGTAAGTAGTAATATATATTCTTTGCGTAATATAACCTAGTAAAATAATGAACACAAAAATGTTATATAAATCTATATTTGTACTTACACATGTGGTTTTTCTGTCATAAAAGAATGTATACAAAACAGTTGATTATTTTAAACAGGAGCGACTATTTGGACAACTATTTAACTTAACATTCCAAAAATTTAGAGACAAAGATGGGTTTTTTTGCTGACTTGGAGATTAGTGGGACGTAGCCTGAAGGGGTTTTTGAGATACGAATAGCCCTATGTGCATACCAGAGACCCTTAGAGTGTCCATTTAATATTTAAGTAAAATATCGCATGGACTAAATATTTTATGTATGAAAGTAACACAAACAAACACAGCTACTTTTGCATTTATAATATTATTAGAAGTATAGTATATAAATATTAATTGGCATTTGTGGATCAGCAGTCACATGGAAAACAATTTGGTAACAGAACGTGTATCAGAAATGGAAACTCTTACACGATACAAAACACGATGGTGTGATTCAATTTTGAATCATGATTCTCAACTCAAATATGTCTCGGGACTTGATTAACGTTAAAGTTCAAAATGGTAAAGTAGGAAAATGTATTAGACAATTACTTTGGTATTTAGCGTTTGTTCAAGATACTAGACTGTCTCCGGCTTTAAAATAATCTAATTAGTCCAAATACTCTCGAATTAGTACTTGCTGCAACAAAATATGTATAACGTCTAAGATTATTGTGTATTAAAGTTTGCAATAATAAAGCTATTATGATATGAGTGGTGCGTTTCTTATTTTTAACAATGATCTGAGACCTACATATGTAAATAACTTCTTAATGGGCACAATTGAGCAAACTCAAATTTCATATCGTAAAATACATTAGGCTGGAATAATTCTACATTATAATTTGCAAACATAGTTAGCGAAAGACACAGGAGAAGTACAGACATATATGTGGTGTTGCGGGTCAGAGATCAAGTTTCAGTGGTGAAAACTATTGGAAAACTACAGATTAACATTTATTAGCCTTGTGGCCCTGGCTCAACCACAATAATCTCTAAGTTGATAACCACATTGCTGCTGGGGGGCCTGTGTGGGTGACGGGTGGTGCTGCTTGTTGCGGTCATGTGGTCAGAGGGTGTGTTAGAGTGATTGAATGTCTTCTTGTTCTTCATTTTTAATTTTTCTTGTATTAATTACAACACATATAAACTTTCTTTTGTATTTTAAGTTTTAAATTCATTTAAATATGTCGATTTTTACTTTAAGGTCATTTAATTTTGTGTAAGTTAAGAAATTTTGTTATTTAATATTTAAATTATAATTTAATGTTTACCGAATTCGTATTGAACTATTATAAATGTACTGTATATAATATGTGGTTGAGTGGTAGAGAGGGTTTGACAGCACTAACTCTGCCTCTTTAAACCGCATTTTTCATTTAATTTAATTTCACATTCCCTTTCATGTTAAATAGTTGTCCACTTTGACTGTGAGATCACTCGTCGCGTCTAGATGCTAATTTCTTACACATTGTGTTCCTTGATTTACATATAAAAACAATAACCTAATTTACTTACTTATTTTCTTTATTATATATATGCTACACAAGTACTATTCTCGCCCTAGGAGATAGGTACCTCTGAAAGAGATGCTTGCCGAATTGTACATTCAGGCTGAATCTACATTTGGAACGAAAAAAAACGACGAGTTACTTTTATATGGGTATCTATAGTCAAAAGGTTTAGAAATAGTTGCAATTTTAGAATAAACTTAACAGTTGGTGGTTTATAGTCAGAGCCGAGATCAGATTTTCAATACAAGATCTAGATTTTTTTATCGACAAGGAATTTTCTTAAAGGATAGGAATAAATTTGTAATCAGCTACACTCATTTTGTGACGGTCAAAAAAGGTTAGTATTACGAATGTCAAATTAAATGATAGTACATGGATCGTATTTTTATTATCTTGACACACTTAAATTTCAAAGTTAGACTCATAAATAAATAGATTAGAAATCGTCACTTTCAGAACACATATTTGGTCTGTTGATACGAGACCTGATCTTAATATAATTAATTTTTATTTATGGGTCTGATAGTTTGTATTGATTAAAAAAAGGAAAAAAATATTAATGAAAGTATATTTATTGTTATATATTTTGAATCCTTTTGATTCCATCCAATTCCTACCTCGACTAAAACTAGCGCGGGCGACGCGACGATAAATTTATTTCTTAGAGGATCCTAACAAAACTAAGTTGTGTGTCTATTCAATGGAAATTCTCTCCCCGCTTCTAGTTGAATAAATTTAAAAATATATTACCAACACTATTAAACAAAATCATGTTATCAGATGGGAATTGCTATGATTGAGGGAAGAGTATGCAGGTTCTATATTTGTAATTTTCATCATAAAAACTTTTGGAAAGTTTTACAGTTAGTTTTGGTAGAAGCTAAAAATTGTTTCACTACTAGCATCGTATTTTTTTAAACTGAGATAGGATTTCTTACCTATATCACAATAGTCAACGGATCCACTGTGTCAACCATTCTGTTCTTTTGGGTAAACTTGAAGGATATGGCTTGAACGGTGCAGCTCTCTCACTCCTTTCCTCATATCTCTCTGAGAGAAAGCAGACAGTTCTGTAACAAATAAAGGACAACTTCAAAGAGGTTGGTTGAGGACCAGCTCAGGAGTACCTCAAGGCTCCGTACTTGGTCCTTTTTTATTTTCTATATATATATAAACGATCTTTCTTCCAATATGAAATCAGACATTGTTTGCTATGCGGATGACACAACTGCTCTATCTTCTTGTCGTGATATTCACAGCCTCGAAATTATTATGACTCAGTCGTATGTCAGCTTGAATAAGTGGTTTGAGTCAAATAGTCTTGAATGAAGTCTTGAATAGTCTCTTGAATAAAGTAAAAACTAAAAATCATGGTTTTCCCACCAAATTTTCGTGATATAGCGAGTTTCAGCGTAAATGGTATCAACCTATCAGAGTCTGCCTCTCTTCTTGGTGTTGTCATTGATAACTGGTCATTGCTTGTAAGCTCAACTGGTCTAAACATAAAGATACGCTATGCTCAAAGCTGTCTTCAATTACCTTTGCTTTTCGAGTTTTAATGCCTGCAGTTGGTAAAGAAACTATCCTTCAAATTTACTATGCTTATGTATACAGTAGACTGAAATACGCTATTGGATTCTGGGATCTTCTAGTGAAATTTTAAGGGTATTTATATATAGATATATAAATATAGATATAAATATATTATATAGATTCCAAAAAAGAATTGCTCGCATTATGTCTGCAGCGGGTAATCGTGCTCACTGTAAGCCCTTTTTTCAGCAACTGAATCTCCTCACTCTTCCAAGTATCTATATACTTGAAGTTTTTACTTTCTTCAAAAATAACCCACATCTTTTTGCAGGGAACACTTTTAATCACCAGTACAATACCCGCCACAAGGGTGATATGGTCTACCCGATCCATAAATTGAAAATTTTTGAAAGGGGCATGCACTATTCAGCTGTACGGCTCTATAACGCGCTGCCTCGGCACCTGAAAAACATAACCAGCTCACAAGGTTTTCTAAATACGTTTAGCTTTAAAAATTTCCGTATTCTGTTCGAGAATTCCTGTCAGATTGCACAAACATGTGATATAACCTATGTTGACTATTTGAGATTTGATTTAATTATTATTATTATATTTATCTACTATTTTATCTATGACTTATTTCATGTAACTTTTTGTTATTAACGAAATAAATTATTTCTGATTCGATGCTTGTTTATTCATCTTACAGATTAAAATTATTTCAATGGGATACATGAGAAATGGCTAAGCGTGAGCGAAGAATATCACTGTACTAGTTGGAAAAAAATAATTTTTCTCTGCCTGCCTAGTCGATATCTTGAGGAAAACTAAAATATATTCTTTAAATGTTATAGAAATAATTTATATATCGAGTACAATGATGATGATGGATGGCGGCACTCTATGGGATTTGGCTGGTTATTAGTGGCCATTGTTTTTATTTTTTTCAGGTTAACTATGATGGCAACCAGGAATTGCAGAACCAATGTATAAACCATCAAAGTAGAATCTAATAAAATTTTAATATTTGACATTGTACTAAATGAACTGAAATGAGCTGTAGATGTGAAATTTTGAATGCAAGTTAATCCTGTTAAGCGACACGTTGTGTAGATTGAGTGTTTAATTGTATTAGTGTATTCACACTTCAACATGTTTATTTACTGATTTAATGGACAAAGGTAGAAAAAATAATATGCAATTTTCTGTTATCTGCCAAGTAACTTTTTTCTTTCCGTTGCTGTTTGTGGCATGTAACCGCCACGGTGATCGGGTCGGTCAGTGTGCAGGAGATAAACGGGCGACCTTTGACCGAATATCGGAACGGGCACAATCAGGCCGATTATCGGTGAACGGGTTTGGTCGAGAACGCACTTGTGGGAGAGGAGCGAGAGGACGTGTAACGCTGACCGACGCTGCAGGCTGGACGGGTAATCCGTGAGTTGGTCCTAGTGTTAAATTAAATCTCAAGTGTAATATATATTTTTATTACCATTTAGGTGCCAATAAAATTAATGTCGGGCTAGGCAGGTTAGGCGGGGGATCGTGGGGGTTGTGGGGATCGGGAATACGGGCAGCATGGTTCGGGTATCGAGGGTCACGCCGTGCTTTAATTTTTAGGGGATTTAATTATGGGGGAATATTAATATCTAATTCTAAGTCAAAGCTGGCTAGAGGAGTGTCCCAGCATAATGACCGATCCGGGCCTTTGGGGGGAATGTAATTTTGGTTAGGTGTTAGGATCACCACGTGGTTGACCACTTCCGGAAAATGGTTTTTAAGTATTAGGGTAATTATCTGAATACGTCTCAGTAATGGTAAGCAGCGCATTTTTAAGAATTAAATATTGGCAGTTTCTATTCTTAATTACTTCTCCTCTAGCCCAGCGTTATTCCTAATAATTTAATGAGTCATATAACCAGATTTAAAATTTTCACTTGTTTTCATCTATATTCAAAATTTATCGTACAGTCATTATATAACCGTCGTAAATGTCTCGCAGAGATTATTGAGTAGTTTTTTCTTTTATTTTAAAGATAGCCATAATTTTGTCGGAGCCCCTGAAAGCTTAATTCACAATAAAGAAGAATTAAATCATATTTTATTGCCTTTATGTGGGGATTAACTATAAAAAAAAACAACTTTCACACTTGTTATATAGGGAATGATTCAATAAATATTATTGGGGTGCCACTGTTATGTATTCTTTTTTTCAGAGATCACTGCTTGAGTTTTTAATTAATTATTTTAAGTTTATTTAATATAAGAATTTGTTTATGGCAAACAGTTAATCGTCTAACTAGGGTCTTGACAATTCTATTTTAAAGCCAAATTTGCACTTATTCTTGGTTGCTAGGTGACAGATAATGGTTTTGTGTTCACAAATAGTACACTATTTAAATAAGTGCATTAAGACAGCGCTTATCTCAGGATGACCGCTAACCTAACGGGTCAGTAAGGTGTGTACGATTGGTATTTTTAAGTCTTAGTTTACATCAAATCATTTGAACGGGCCACAGACAGTAAGGTAATTTTTAATGGTATGCAATGCCATTTAGTGTATAATTTCACCAAATTCGATTAGAATACAATATGGAATTAAATAAATTCAAAATTAATTGTTCACCTTATTATTTACAGTTATTTAAAAGAGACATTAGTTTAAAAGACTCATATAAAGCTGTGGTACGCAATTCTTTGGTTAAATTAATATCTCACCACTGAACGATAACCTAATTGGATTGTAAATAAAGATCTTATCGCTAGGAGGGTTAGCTTGACCCTGGCACGGAATTATTTTATTACCTTCTTCCCAACTCATTGAAACGAATAAATATTACGGTTTTGACTTAGTTCAATATTTTATTTCTGGTTAAGGAACGCAAATTTTTGCAGCGCTTCATTTTCGAAAAAGTCAAACCTTAATACTTATTGTCACGCCATTTCAAACCTTGCTACTTTTAACACTAACGCTTTTCAGTGAACTTTTCTTTAGATTGGTAGAAAACACGATTTAGAATTAAGATTTTTTTATTTCTTACCTACTTAATAGTTGTAAGGATTAATTGTAACATTGGATAAAGGGTACTGAGCCAAATAATGACTAATTTACCGCGTTTGTTTACCACGAAAGTAATAGGTACTTGATGAGTTATAACTGGCGGGAAAGAACTAAATGTTTAACAATGTATTTTTTCTATATCGTAGATTTATTTTTGCAAGGTGCGTAGAGTTAGAATTAGTACATTATTGTTGGATATTCGGCACGGACGTTATAAGACTAATTCCGGAAACTCCCAAAATTAGCCTGCTCACAATTTTTAATTGGTTTTAGAAAAAAAAAAAAAATCAAAATCCGCGTTTAACTTTATTTATCATTATTATTTATAAATTATATATATAAAAACTATAATTATCAAACCCGTTCAAAAGGCTCACGATAATTTGTCAATAACATGATGCCCTATTTTGCACAGTTGCCAGTACTAAAGTAGCTTTAGTGAATTAATTTCTTACGACATTCTTGTAAGAAAATTAGGAGAATAGTTGGTGTATCTTATTTTGCGCTAGTCCCTCCGTAGTGTAAGGTCAAACCCCTCCATAATGGCGATAGTTGATAACTGGGTATTCAGCGCTCCACCTATAAATGTTATTTGTTATCGTAATATTTACATAGTTATTAATTGTTTATTGTACAGATTTTTACCTCTATTAATGTTATATTTCATAGATATATTTATATTGTTATTTGTTATATTTCATAGAGATATTTAATATTGTTATTTGTTATATTTCATAGATATATTTATATGGTTATTTGTTATATTTCATGGTTTATAATTAAATGTTGTTAATTTTATACTCAATTTTTATGCGCCAAAATCAAGAATATCAACAAGATATAATATTATCTGAAAGTTTATTTAATTGCAGACTTGTTTTATATTATTATTATAAAAGCGTTAAAATAGCCAAAATGACCATGTTAGCCATCGATCCATTAATAGAACACACCCCCCAAGCCTCCCAAGGAAAATAAAGTATAGGTGTCACTTAATTACGCGTATTTTAAATCGTGTAACTTAATCGTAAAGTTTAGGTATATTGTATAGAATTTTTTTAGTTTGCCGAGAACCCTTGCCATAATTATTAATACTTTGTTTCCATAGGGTTAATGGTATAAAGTATACTATGGCTGAGGTCACAAGGTAATATTAATTTTGACATACACAGCATTCAAATATGTGGCGATTCGCTTGCTAAACGTTTAGGTTACCATCTGCAACACAGTAGCTCACAAACCTCGGTATGGTAAGCACATTTAGCTTTGCCTTTTCTGGAGCTAAAATAGCTGATATTAAAAAGACATATTAAAGAACAAGCACCCCATATAGACCCATCAGTACCAGTGGTGTTGTTCATAGGGGCTAATAATGTTTTTCAGTAGTGACTCATTTGATTTTATAAAAAGATCAATACTTGTCCTTAATAAGGTTACTTAGAAGAAGGTATCCAGGGATTGTTCTGTTACTTGTGAAAATTGCCAATGTTTCCAAAATGCGCGACCAATAAATTCCAAATCGGGCTCATAAATTCTTTTAATGTTTTTGTTTAGGAACTCTGCGAGATCAGTCGACTAAAATTATATCTTTAAAGCGGTTATCTGGATTCGGAGGAATACTTCCATACGTTTTTATCCTAGGTCAAAAAATTTGGATGGAATTCATCTTAATAAGAAAGGTTATGAAATACTGGTTGGTTTGTTAAAAGAAAAGTTTTAGATGTTCAAAATAATTTTTTTAGGGGTTCAACATTTATTCAAAGAGGGAAAAGAACCCGTATTACCGTGACCATCTCCCCCCCCCCACAATTCAAAATACGTTTTCATACATTGTGTACGGTTAGTGTACTATTTTGAGTCTACAGAGGGGATTTAATTTCTGAATAATTGTAATTTTGTCCCGCTATCATGGCTGAGAATTCGATAGGACAACATGAGGTAGAGGAACAAGCACAACCACCATATCAATGGGAATCGCGACCAAAAGGAACTTCTTGGGTGGACAAACTAAGGTCAAGTCAGGCAAAAGATCAATGCCTGGCCTGGAATATCACGCCAGCAGCTACCTTTGGAAGCCAACAGAACTCTCTTCTTAAAGAATTCATAAATCATAAGGTCGAAAAGTTACTAGGCCCAATTCACAATAAATCGGAGGAAATTACAGGAATTGGAAGATGAGGCGAGAACTACCCCAAATCTTAAGGAGGCCACCAAAAAATATAGCCACGGAGGACCAATGGTCATATTTGGTTAAGACCACTGCAGCAGCGGTAGGCATGGAGGTGGCAGCAGCTTTGGGGGACGCTAGATCTGGGCCAATCTCCAGAAATGATAACTCAAACTTTAATTTACCCAAGATTTTGGCTGATATGATTGATAGCTTTCCTTTGGTGTCAGGAACTGATCCAAGACGTTTAGTACGTTTTCCTATTAGCTTCAAGCAAGTAATTAAGCTCGATCTTGTCCCATCGAATAATGTGATTCTAAATGTTTTACCTAAAACCGAGGGTCAGCTGAGGGCGCTTTGGAATAGAGCCATAGTTGAAAAATACTCATCGAGTCAAGTATTATGCTCGGTCTTAGAGACTTTTCTTCCTGGTCGAGTGAGGCAGCAGTGTGTATCGGAAATGCTATACCGGGTGCAAAAACCTAAAGAGACATTGGCTGATTTCGTAACTGATCTTCAGTCACTCGCCGATATTTTGTTGGCTGAATTTTGGTGAGCAGGATCTGCTTGATACTATCCTGACCGGTCTCAAATCCGGCTACGCGTGCTCGTCTCTTGCAGGTTTCCCCACCGCCAACGACAGTTGACGATCTATACGCACTCTCCCCTCGAATTAGACGTTATTAGGACAACTGAAATGCAATTTTCATAGGGAATATGCTATATCCAGCGGAGCGAGTGGTGGCACGCCCACGGGATAGTTCCAACCGGAATATTCAGGATGTTCACAATCGGTTTAAGGGGCCAAAACAACAGTCGCACCGCTTTCGCGAGTAAACAACCCAATCAATACCAGGGACGGCACGGGAATATGAAACTATAATCGGCAATACGATACTGGTTCAACCTTGTATTATGCACAAAATTCAGGAAGGAATGAACGATCCTTTCATAACCGCTCGGTAGAACGGCAATCAGAGTAGAAATAATCACGGCATTGACCATAATCATTGAAAATTTTCAGGGTCGTGTTCAACGTTCATTCACCAATTCTCGTTACCGATCCAAGCAATCATGGATCGTCTAACCAAAATAATATACATTTTACATCTAGCAATTTAAAAGCCAAGGAGGTCATTAATGGGCGCAAATGATTCTCCAATTTGTTGTGCCGCCCCTCCTGGATTTCACTCTAAACCGTTATCAAGTGTAAGGTCTTCACCAAAGTCAAAAATGGCTCCGTCGGTTCCAAAATCAAATCTTTGTTTTATAAATATATCTTTTGGTAAATTGGCACAGAGAGCACTTGTTGATACTGGGTCCTCTTTCACAACTAATGTCGCGGGAGTGTTTTGAAACTGTTAGGAATATTCCTAGAATCGTCAAATCGGTATTTTGTGTTTCGACAGACGGCTCTAGCGGCTAATGGGGATATCCTTGAATTTTGTAGTGGGGTCACAGTTGCATATTAAGGTTAAAAACTTATCATGGAATATACCTTTCCTGATTAATGATAAATTACCAGTGCCTATTATATTGGGTTCGGACTTTTTATCCAAAACTAGAGCAATGGTTAATATGTCTAGTCGTACGTTGTCCTTTCCATACGGAACACCGCAGTGTCTGTTATTGTCTCCCGTTGTAGAGAGTAGCCGTGATTATCCAGTGACATTGGGTGAGAACCTCAACCCAATTCAAACGCAGCAGGCTTTGGATCTTATTGCGGAGTTTCCCAACACCATAACTAAGAGGTTAGGCCGTACCAACCTCCTTAAATATACTATTAGAGTCAACTCACCGAAGATCGTCAGGGCACGTCCATATCAGTATGCTCCACCAAAATTGGAGCAGATGAGAGAGCACATAGATGATCTTCTTTCCAAGGGTGTCATTCGTCCATCAACATCTCAATACGCATCTCCGGCTTTTTTAAGTCCCCAAAAAGGGTGGAAAGAGTAGACTTGTTGTGAACTATCGCGGTATTAACAGCATATTGGATCTTGAAGCGACTCCTATGCCAACAATAGAATCTGCTTTTCAGCATCTCGGTCAAAGTCGTTGGTACTCTTTATTAGACTTAAATCAAGCGTATTTACAAATCCCCCTTGGAGGAAGACTCAAAGAAGTATACGCGGCATTTGTAGTTCCATGGCAACAGTATGAGTTTAATTTCTTGCCTTTTGGTCTGGCGTCGGGAAGTATGGTTTTGACTAACCTGATCGACAACAATTTTTGGTGATATTAAGTTTAGATATGTTTACAATTTTTTTGATGATTTTGTGTGTGTACTCACCTTTGAAGAACACATAGAACATCTGAGGGAGGTAATATCACGACTTCACAAGGCAGGTCTTACCGTCAACCCAGAAAAAATCACTATTGCCTCAAACCGCATTCAGTTTTTGGGTCACACTTTCAGCAACCAGACAATTTCCATCCACTCTGATCGAGCAAAACCAATAGAGGGATTCCCAATACCAAAAAAATGTTAAACAGTTGTCCCGATTTCTAGGCATGTGTGCTTTTTTAATGCTCGCTTCATTAAATCGTTTGCTGAGATTTCACAACCTTTGAATCAGTTAAAGCGAAAGGGAGTAAAGTTTGTCTGGGGTCCCTGAACAGCAAAAGGCATTTGAGAGTCTTAAGAGATGTTTGGTATCCGGACCAGTGCTTAAAACCCCAGATTTCTCTGAGCCATTCATCTTTGCACACCGATGCATCGGGTTCGGCGGTCGGCGCGGTCTTGTCTCAAGAGCACAACGGGTCTCTCCTTCCAATAGCATTTTGCATCTAGGGCCCTAAATAGACATGAACTAAACTACACTACTTTACAATTGGAATGCCTTGCCGTAGTTTTTGCCTTCACTAAGTTTTCAGCAGTATCTTGAGCACCGCGAATTCCAGTTGCACACAGAGTGTTCAGCACTATCATGGCTCCTGAACCATCCTCGTCAGCAAACGGGTAAGATCGCAAGATGGGTATCGTTAATTAATTCTTTCAAATTCGTGGTCCAGCATATTAAAGGCAGGGAAAATGTGGTCGCAGACTGTTTGTCTAGACTTTTGAGAATACGGAAAAAAACCAATGTTAATGAGGACACAAGGGTAACTAGTAGCTGCTTTCCACGGAGGGTAGTTGGGTGTCAGATGGTCAGAAGGATGTTACTATGACCTTATTTGCCATACCCGAAAGCGTTAAGATATTGCACTAACATCAAAAAGAGGATCCTGAGCTAGCAAAGATTATCACAAAACCCGGTTAAGTATCAGAACTACAGCTTAGAGCACGGTGTCCCTTATTAAGCACCAGGAAAAACTAAACCACGAGTCCGTTTTAACCCTCAAAGATTAATAGATCTGGTTTTTAGGTATACACTACCAAACTTCTGCTCATTTAGGAATCAAGAAGACATCAGCACGTATTAACGGTTACTTTTGGGCCGTACAATCTAACCAATCTCATTGCTGACAGAGTTAGGTCGTGTTATTATGCCAGAGATCAAAGCAAGCTCCTACATCTAAAATAGGTCATCTGTCTTTCAGAAGAAATAGTAGATCAATGGAAAAAAAATTTTTTAATTGATCACATAGGACCTTTACCAAGATCAAGTCAGGTCATGGGAAATCGGTACCTTTAACTGTAGTGGATGCATTTTCAAAGTTTACCATTCTTTTACCGGTTAAAAAAATACCACTGCGTCTTCAACAGTGAAACTTCTCTCACTAAACATGTTTTTTCGTATTTCGGGTTTCCTAAATATCTCGGTGTCCGACAATGCAAGTCAATCTCCTCCCAAAAATTTACAGACATGCGTTTTAGAGTATGGAATTCAACACATTTATACTTCGCCCTATTATGCCAATCCCTCGCAGACATCGTGAAATGGAATCAAACACTATAGGATCAATTATCCAATCACGCGGAAAAGGGTAAACAAACATCTGAAGTCGCTATCAGATATTTCATCAACAGGATCACAGATTCATCAGAAACATTCATTGGTTTCAATTGGCATATAATTCTGCATTGCATGACAGCACCAAAGCTTCACCAGCCAGTTTGTTTTTGGGTCACGAAATTTCTCATTCATTAGAATTGGCTTGGAATCTGGATTCATTGGTACCTAATCAAAAGCATATAGTCCCAAATGATCAAAAACGGCATCAGGCCTTACAAAACTTACAACAGGCCAGAAGACGTAGAGAGAGGTTGTATAAAATGCTAGAGAACGGATGCCCCGTTGTATTTAAGCCGGGAGATTGGGTCATGTATAAGAGCAATCCTATGAGCAGAGCAGCGGATAGCATAAATCAGAAGTTACTACCACTTTGGTCTAAACCTTGCGTGATAGAATGTTTCACATCACCGGTGACTGTTAAGCTACTTAACCCATCGACCGGAAAATTTGTGCGCAAGGCACACGTATCCCACTTAAAGAGATTCTTTTCACCAACTCATTAACTCCTGGGGCGCCGGTCGGTAGGGGACACTTCTCTATAGTGATATTAGTTTTAAGTTTCAATGTGTACTCCCTTCACTTTAAACACTTAAACACAGGGATAACATCTGCTCCCATAGACGATTGTGGTTCGTTTGGTCTGAGGTATGGCTTTTCGAGGTCCGCCTAGAACGGACGGGTTGTCTTAGGGAAGCAGTGCCCCTAAACATTAAACTTTTCGGTGTTGTCATCGGGCACTGGGAACCAGGTTGAGTTTGATTTTTTTTAGAAAGCAGTACTGCTAATTAATTAACCTTGGTCAAGGAGAGTGACTTTTTGTATGTATTTTTTAATTACTCTCTTTGAGCAAGACACTCAACAGTAACCAGCGCCCAGGATCCTACTTGTTGGAATGTCATGTCCTTTCAACATTTAGGCTTGGCTGCACTGAAAGTACTCACAAAAAATTAAAAGTTACACAGAAATGTATATATGTAAAGGTCTGGCCAGATCTTTGGGTTATCCAAACGTAGTTTTAGTTAAGTTTAGTTGTTTGAATAAGCATGCGTACGTTATTAATTTCATTTTTAGTATAAGGGTTAGGATTTGGTCTACTCGGTATTATACTCGCATGTTTGTTTAGGTGGGTATAGAATAGACGTGTACAAAAAACGGACTCTCAGGCGCCGTCACAATAGGGAGTCAGTTATATAAAACTAATGTACCGGACACGAAACATCGACTGCGTATGATCTGTGTATGATTTGCGTCGGTTTGCCAAGTATTGCTGTTATCTTTCGTCTTACGAAAATGTCCTCCAATTCCTGTTCTATTCCTACCTATGTAAGTGTAACCTTGTACAGTTTTATATATATATATATATATATATATATATATATATATGGTTTTATGCATGTTAGGTTATGTGTTGTTATATAATTGGGCAGTTTTGAGTATTCCTTTTGTTTTAGATCGGTGGAATGGTTTCAAACAACCCTTGCACGCATTTGCTGATATCCCGGTCCCCATGTCCCATCCTTACTAATTGGCATGATATCCGATTTCGGATATGAAAATGGAACTCTTTCTCCCCATCGTGCGCCGCAATAGCTCCTTACTTGGCAGAGTAGTATTACTTTTAAACATGAGAAATGGTAGACGGCATATACCATATTTGATAACATAATCTCGAAATCGTGCACGCAGTATCATACTTGCTTGGTTGCAGGATTGAATTATCAATTAAATGGTTGTTCATGGGGTTCAGCAAAATAATGAATTATGGAGTCCACAGCACCCACAAGTTGGTGTCCTAATAATACATTTTTCTTGTACAGCATAACAAACCACTATTACCATAAAAGTGGAACTCCTGAAGTGACTCCATGTGGGTACCCCATTGATTAAGCGCACAACTATAAAACCTACAACCATGGGCCCTTAATGCAGACGTTTGTTAATTTACCCAGGGCACAATCACGGCTGTCTTAATTCTATAATGGTTAAAGTGCTAATGCTACCATTCTCATGTGAGGCCTCATATCAAAATTTTGTTCACCGGGGGAGGATGCTGTCCGCGCGATGTGGAGAAGAATTGTAATATAATATTTACATATATTTGCCAAACCCATCCTTCTTTCCTACATTTTTTACATCAGCATGTCATGGCTCCCCCAATTAAGCTCGAATGCTTTAATGTCAGCAGCTCCAACATGGGGTATATACATTGCCCTGTGGATCTTCCCCGGATTATAGGCGTATCCCATGGGAGCTGACAACTCCCTCAAATAGGGGGGGAGTTACCCAAAATTCCGTGAGTAGATCCAGATTGTGGATGGGGTTATGGGAAAATTTGCTATAACTGAGAGTAGGGGTTCTCCTATCCCTTCCTACCCACCCTTTCGTCGTATCCGTATAGAAATAAATTTTTTTTGGTCGGTCCCCGCCGGAGGGGGAGGTTGTGGCATGTAACCGCCACGGTGATCGGGTCGGTCAGTGTGCAGGAGATAAACGGGCGACCTTTGACCGAATATCGGAACGGGCACAATCAGGCCGATTATCGGTGAACGGGTTTTGGTCGAGAACGCACTTGTGGGAGAGGAGGAGAGGGACGTGTACGCTGACCGACGCTGCAGGCTGGACGGGTATCCGTGAGTTGGTCCTAGTGTTAAATTAAAATCTCAAGTGTAATATATATTTTTATTACCATTTAGGTGCCAATAAATTATGTCGGGCTAGGCAGTTAGGCGGGGGATCGTGGGGGTTGTGGGGATCGGGAAATACGGGCAGCATGGTTCGGGTATCGAGGGTCACGCCGTGCTTTAATTTTTTAGGGGATTTAATTTTGGGGGAATATTAATATCTAATTCTAAGTCAAAGCTGGCTAGAGGAGTGTCCCAGCATAATGACCGATCCGGGCCTTTGGGGGGAATGTAATTTTGGTTAAGTGTTAGGATCACCACGTGGTTTGACCACTTCCGGAAAATGGTTTTAAGTATTAGGGTAATTATCTGAATTACGTCTCATGTTTTATTGTGGATATTAATACTATTTTAGTAATAAAAAGAAACATTTTCACACATACTGCGGATAATACAAAGTAAATTGAAATTATATTTATTAAATGTTAATTGTGTGAAAATGTCGTAAACAAGTATTTATTTTTGGCCTATTTTTTTATTTAAAAGGAGAGGCCGATCCCCTTTTAAGCCTTACTCTGTCCGTCCTCATGGGTCACTGGCCTGTTCGAGGATCTTATCAAACAGAATAAGGGGGAGAGTCGACACAGTACGAGGTTGATTGTACTGATAAAAAGTGCAACGGTCACAGACAGGATTTGTCAACGACTCAGACCAATCGGCCATCGGCCCTCCCGATATATACTAAGAGTATATATCTCTTTTATATACTCATGCCTTATATTTTACTAAGAGTTGTTGTTCTTAGAGGCGTTTTTGTTATGAATATGGATTATCGTAAAACAATCACTGGTAATGTTTTCATAATCTACTAGTACATTGTAATTATTAAGCTTTTCCACACACAGAACTTCCCTGAAATTTATCTGATTCCATCATGACTACTGGACATATCAGCATAAATTCTGTCATGTGAAAAAATATATTATTTTATTTAAAATTCATACCAATACACAAAGATACATTGAATAATTGGAAATAACTTTTACTGTTACCAACTGTATCTTACATGATGCAATTCCAAGTAGGTTAGACAAAGTAAATCGAATTAGCATTAAAGTTGACATAAATTATCTGTGCATAATTATAACGTAGACAAATTATAAACATACTAGCTGTTACCCGAGGCTTAGCACGCAATCCTAGAACCAAAGTCCTTATATTACTTAGTAAAAGCAATTATGATGTAATGTGATGAGAGTCCTATAAAAATTTTAAAACATAGGTAGGCATACATCAGGTAGATATTATTTAAGTTCGTGGTAAATAGTATCAGAGTTTAACTTAATTATTATATCATGTTTGGCACGTGTAGGAGCATTTCTGGTTCTAATTAATTATATACACAACGTCACAGCTGAATCTGCCTTGTCATCCCGATCAAGAAAACAAATCTCAGATCACACAGGTCTCGTAAACTTACATCGGTCAAAAAGCGTATATTTCCAGTCGTTGCCATATATTTCATTTCTAAGGTATTTCCAGTTATAGTAGAGTTTGCCTTTTTGTTCTGACGAAGAAGAATTATTTATATATATATATATATATATATATATATATATATATATATATATATATATATATATTACTTTGGTTAAATAGTGCCTACTTAAACCATTTAAATTCACTTACCTACTATGTCACAGTTTAGCTTGTCATATTGCCTCGATCAAATTTTATATACGTTCGATTATCTAGTTCTCGGAAATCTACTTTGGTCAAAATCGTGTTGACATAGTTGAGTTTACCTTGTCCTGATGAAGAAAATACACACCTAAGTAGGACTGAAAAGCCTATTACGACCTAGGGGAGAGTCCTACCTACTTACTATGTACTTTCGGTATAAGAGGGAAATTCTTATTAAGGTTTTTGTAACTTTCCAAAATAATCGTTATTAAAGTTTTGCGTTACACTTGTTTTTTGGACTGTAACCAGGGAAAGAATGAATCGTTGAGGTATGTTAGTATTCATTTCTCTGTATTTCCATTAGCCATTGTTAAAATGTAATATCATAATGTCAAGGAAGCCCGCCAGTTTAAAGTAACTTATGTGAAAAAATTCATAACTTTTTTTCATTAAGGTTAGTTTTATGACAGTATTTAATGCAGTAGATGATTTTAATTTGTCACTGGCGCAATCTGGAGTAAAATTTATATGTTAATATTTTATTTACTATCTGCATTACACTAAAGATCAAGCACTGTTTACTTATTATTGATAAAATTCAAATGTAAACAGATGTTTCAGAAAGTTTGTCGAACTCAACGAACTATAATTCGTTGGTCGAACTATAGCTGTCAACAGCTGTCAAAATACGTTTCGTTCTTAACATAACATTCGAATGTAAACAAACTAGTTTTTCAATTTTAATTCGAATTTATTTGGTTAAATGAATGTGTTATGGGTGGTAAAAGCACTCTAAATGTTAATTCAGACCAAAAGCTACACCTGTTCCAAATTTCAGCACAATCCGTATAGCAGTTTCAGCGTGATTCGAGGACAAACCTCGAAACATCCAAACATCCAAATATCCATTCAAACATTCAAACTTTCGCATTTATAATATTAGTGGGATTGTAATTTTTACTGGAACTAATTATTATTAATGAGTTAAGCAATAACCTAATTTGTATTAGTTATCTAATTAGCAATAGTTAGATTTTATTAATAACAGGTTACAAACAGGCGACTATTAAAGAGATCAAAGATTATATTATTTATATATATATATATATATATATATATATATATATATATATATATATATATATCATACTATTTGTTTTTATCTCAAAATGATATAGTTTCTTTTATTCCTCACCTTGAAATGGAGTTATTTACTTTAATAATGCAATTATCCATCACATTTATTTGTAAAATCCTTGTTTACTAGTCTAAATGTTTATATAAAAACGGTATGTACTACGAAGAATAGAAACTCGTTAGGTTGTTAACCCACTCTAGTCTGAAATATATACAGGTTACTTAGCTCCAATCGGTCTATATAAAAAATGTTAATCAACCTACAAAGACTATGTCCTGATTCTCACCAAATAAATGTTCTTTGACAAATTTAATACTATATTTTGAGTTACTTTCTTGAATTTAGTAATTTTAATTCCCTATTTATTGAGATTAAACTGGAGGTTTTAAGGTTTTTAAGAAAAAAAAACTATATGGCAATATTATTAGGACATATGTTATGTGTTCTTTGAAAAAAAAAACGAATATCAAGGTTTACTACAAAATGTAGCTCTTCATATGTTTAAATATCCAACCAAGTATCATCCTGCAGGTTATGTATAGTTTCCAATAAATAAGGACGAATTGAGAAGGAGATATTGAGGAAAAAGTTCACCGACTTTGCATACAAAGTTTAGGCCATTAAAACTTTGTTTGGAGTTTACAGGTAATTTTTTGGAAAGGTAACACCTTTTATATTTTAAAGTAATAATTTTGTGCCTTCTAACTTTTAAGGTATTACTTGCTTGAATTAAAATTGTCAATAAACTGATGTTGCTTCAATGGTTGGAAAAATTCTTTACTTAAATCTTAACAATAATTATGATTCTAAATTGATTAAATTTAAATACTCATCAGTTTAATATTCCATCCGTTTGTTTATTAAATAACTCAATAAATTAAACAAATTAAATTAAAATATATGTAATTTTTATCTTGGAACTTTATTTTATTTTTGATCTACTATTAGTTCCTACTTTATGTATATATCTCTACTTTATACGTTGTAAAACAGGAGAATTTTGAAAACTAAACAAATAGGAATATAAAACCGAATCAACAAGTAATAAGCGTAAAATGTGTATCTTCATTCGAAGTTAATGTTTAGGTTATTTCATATCTTTTATTTTTATAAAATACATAAAGGTAAGAAAATATTTGTTGCATAACTTATCTTGAGACAGTTTTCTGCTATGAATGAGGAGTGTGATTAATAATTGTTGTACTGTTATGTTTTTCGTAATCTTCAAACACTACATAACTTTAAATGTCTTATTCAAACAAACAGCTATTTGTACTTAGCATTTTTACAATATTTCCAACTCAATAATGTCTATTACATATTTCACAATTATTCCTGCTATCAGAAAATTTTAACCATTTCCAATACAAAACATTAAAACAATTTTACTTCATTTATGGACCATATACCGTAAATTATGTACTCAATGTAAAGTTAAACTATATTTATATGTCATTAATTACATCGAGTATATACTTAGTAGCATTGAATTAAAAATATACAGATTTTACAGCTAATTAATCGTTAGAACATGACTATTATAATGGGAGTGCCGATGGCCGAGCGGTCTAAGTCATTAGACTTTGAGTCTGAGTTAGAGACAGCGCAGGTTTAAATCCTGTCTGTGACCGTAACGCTTTTTATCAGTACAATTAACCTCGTACTGTATCGACTCTCCCCTTTATTTTGTTTGATAAGATCCTCGCACAGGCCAGTGGCCCTTGAGCCCTTGAGGACGGACAGAATAACGCTTAAACGGGGATTGGCCTCTCCTTAAAAAAAGTCCTAAAAGCCAGTCTTATCTATGTACAGTGCAATATAATATTTATTAACGTCACACAACCGTATGATCTATATTTACTTCATTATTATGGTATATAGACTCTTCAATCACGTTGCAAAAGCTTTTCAAACTTTGTTTTAGGTAAATAAAAAAGATGTAAATCTAATCTGATGATACACTCGGTGTGAGGGGAAGTGCGGAAGTCAACATCTCCGGCACCAATCAGACAACTCATGTCTCGTAACTCTTGTGTCGCTACGTCTGGAAATCAGATTTACATGTTTTTACTCTCAATTTATACGACTCTGTCACAGAGGAAGTTCTTGGCAAAGGAATCATCAATCAGACTTTTGACAAGGTGGAACTAAATTAAGGTATCAAGGTGAAATATATATCGTAAAAATGTTATAGGCCTACATGGAAGCAATCCAATATTTTGTTCCTTAAAAAAAGTAAACGATATTATATTTGTACATTTTTTCCAAAATATATTGCTATTGATTTTGGGATGAAAGGTCAAAGAGCCGTGCACCCGTTACGCTCTGTCCATTTCTTCGATATCTCTTGATAGAAAAGCCCTAGAAATTAGAAACTTGAAATGTTTTCTTGGCTCATTATTAAGAACTGTATTAATTTATTTTGGGATCAAAATATATCAGGGTATTCCGTAAGTTTTCTGCCCACCAATATGACAACTCTTTTTCTAGTTTCTGTGAAATATATTCAAAGTCCAATTGTTTCTTCGTTGTATAGTTAAATTTTCATCCTTAAGAACTTTCATTATATCTAAGGAATGTAGTTAATGCAACCCAGTAATCATATTCATTACTTTGCATTAATATTTGATTTTTAGTTGCCCCATTAATAAAATTAAATTTGGCTTCAAGGATTATTTATCACTGATTTGGACGTAGAATACTGAGTAATTAGTAGTAAAGTATAATATTAAAGAGGAACTCGCTAGAAGGCCTATTGCTGCAAAAACCTTTAATTAAAAGTAGTGGAATTTCATCAATACACATTATTAAAGCCATGTATCTACTGTACGTACTTGTTAAAGACGTAATAACGTACTTTGTTAGTAGAAAACTGCCTCTAAGCTGGCTTGATGCAGCTAATTGAGTGTTCAGAATTACTTCAATATCCAAAAACTTTATATTAGTTTTCCTACATTTTAACTGAAAATATGTTTGACATATTTTAATAAACTACCTTTAACTCAATACATAAATGTTAATATATTTGATAAAACTAATTAACCTTATTATACAGAAGTATATTATGGTACTATTGTAAGAGGTTATAATGAATTTTGCTACATCGTACTGAAAACTTTTACAACTATGCTCTATACGAATATACTTCTCAAAATAAAATAGGTTTCTGATTTCTACAAGTGCTAGCCATTACATTAGCCATGATAACTTGTATGTTATCTCATGCAATGTTTCTTGGCTACATCTTAAGTTTAATTTTCCTGAGTTGGGATATTTCATCTCTGTAGCATTTAATAGACTGTCGTATACCAAAATGTGACCCGTAGATCAACAAAAATTTGATGAAGAAGAAAGGAAAAGTGCTGTTTCTTAATGCTGATACCCTTCCCCCTAAACGGATCGCATATAATTAACCTTAAGCCAATATAACTATGAAGGGATAACTGCTAAACCAGTAGAGATAAGCATGTTAAAACATACTTCTTGTTATACAAGTAATTTAGACAAAATTTAAAATTGAAGCCATTAATATTTATGATTGATTAGGTGAAAAATATAATGAATCATGTCAACAGCTTCTCTGTTTTACACATTTTAAGAATTATTAAATACTTTTTAACTCGTGTCTCGGACAAGTAAATTTAGTCTGCGAGATGACGTAATTTTTACCGGAAGTTTATTTTGATTACGTACGTAAAGATAAAACGATACAAGGCAGTTTAGAAGGACCGTAAGAAACCTAACAAAAGATTTAGAGTACTTTAGAAAAGACTGATAGACGGTAATAACAATAAAGCTCTTCCTCGTAGCAAAAGAAACTAATGTACCAGATTTTATGTCTCTAAGTACTATATATCGTAAATGTGGCCATACGGATATACTGTCCTTTGATATTTGAACCAAATTCGATGTGGTTCTGCTTTGAATAAAGAGAAATCGCAGTTACAAGTTTCAAACCTCTAGGATATGTCTATCAACAGTTAAGGCACAGAAGAGCAGGAGGGTAGACATAAGGCAGATAGATTGCCCTTTGACCACTTGGCCAAAACATCAATATCAAAATCGCTATTAAGACTAAGGGGAATAGTATGTTTTCTTACCAGGTTTTTATACTTTAATTTAACAAACAAAAACATACGTGGTGATATACCAAACAATAACATCTTGTTTTTACAATTCATGGTTTTCCGCATGGCGGAATTAAATTTTCGGGCAAATAAATGATTTTCTGTGGTTTCATCAATGTTTAATTTCAAAAGGTTCGAGTTGTTAAACATTCAATATTTTCACTAAGATGGAGAAAATGTTATTTTAAGTCAGTATGATAAAACATTTGGTTATATAATTTCCATCATACAGAATTGGTAACTATATACAAATACTTATATAGAATTCCAATTACTTGCGGAATATGACTTTTATTTATTTTGTATAAATTATTTACTTCTACCAACTCTAAATATGCAACTTTCTATTTAGATATATTACCCCACAAGTATTGCTTAAACAGCCAAATGTACGGGAAATAGCTTCTTCGTCGTTTTCTGTGTTTATAATATTCAAATTGAAAACTCCGCACATTATTACTCATTCTTATAAAAATTCTATACAAAATTACCTTTTAGATATAACATTAGAAAAGGTTTCATGCTGAAAATCAAGAGATTTAGTCAAAATGATCTATTACACAAGCCCTTGTGGATCAATAGACGTGCATAAAAAAAATTTCTTACAGATTTGTATTAGTAAGCAATCTCTTAGAGAATGCAAGTCGAGGATAGAGTGTACTTCAGTTTTAAATCGTGATTCTCAACTCAAACATGTCTCGCGACTTGATTAAGGTTAAAGTTGAACAAGGTAAAGTAGGAACATATATTAGACAGTCCTTTGGTAATTTGCTTTGTTCAAGAGGAAAGCTTGTCTGAGGCTTTTCATTAATGTAATACATTTCACACAAAATTAGTCTAACTTGACGTTTGAAATCAACCTATATTATAAAGCATATTAATTAAAAAAATATTTATAGGGATTTTATGTTAAACTTGGAAATTTTACATTACTTGTTTGCTGGCAATAAAACAAAGTAATGAATCTTTATTATAATATTAGAATTTTTGAAATGGTAAACACAAGCAATGTAGAAGTAAATTGGTTACACTATCAAAATACAGACTTGTATATGTCATTTTGTTTGTAGAAAACGAGATGTTGATCCTCACTTTATCCTCTGCCCATCCTCAGGCCAATATGCCTAGTGTGAGGATTTTACTATACAGAATAATTATGAGAGTAGGTAAAGTGCAATTTCGACAATAATGATAACGATTGGAACGGAAACAGTAATTTTAACCTTTGCTATCTTTAGTACAAATCCAATGGCCGACGCCTTATACTACTACGCCACCGGTTCTCCCCATTGTGCTAAGGGTTACTGTGAAATAGTAAATAATCCAAATAGCAAGACACGATATAAACTTAAACTGTTATTAATTTGGTATTTCGCCCCAGATAAATAAATACATATTTTACATCGATATGATAAAAAGGCATTATAAAGCCTTACATACCGTAAACACCATCTCTATTGTTTGACAGCCTAAGTAATAAAACGAATTGAAGCTGACAATAAGTCTAATTGACTTTTGGTCAGGAGGTCAAAACCATTTTTTACAACTTAAAATGCTATGTCTAGTAAGTATTATTTTAGTATTACATAAAATGTAAAAAATACTACAGGCTTACTCTGAGTATGGTCTAACACTTAATGCACTAACTTACTTGGATATATTTAACTCCTACAGAGGACATTATTAGTAAAGCAAATGTTTTGGACAATTTTTACTTCAATCACATATTCCACAATTGTCACAACACCTGATTTACCCACTATACATATATGTTTATATATATATATATATATATATATAATATATATTATATATATAATATATATATACTCGTATATACTATTTAAATACATACTTGAGTACATATTGGCATATACCCACTGCTTAAAGTATTAAGAACCAGCCTTAAGCATGTTTTGTGGGATATTAGGATTACACTAATAACTTAAAGTAATTCAGGAATTAATCGTTACGACAGCTACTTCGTAATAAAGATTGAAATTAAGAATTTGCTGGATCAGAGTCTCAAATAAAATATAACTGCATGGGTCTGCAGTTTTAATACTCTAGTTCTCCGGGAAACCTTATTCATAAAATAATGAAATTTGGGCTCCAGTAGTATTATGTAAATGAATATATGAACTGTTTAGTCTAGGATTGATTTAGTTGATATGTTAATTGAATATGTTTTACATGCTAATTAAATATGGTCGCATGTATGGAGATAAAATATATAGGCTAATACAAATTAAAAAAAAAACTTATTCTAATTAATAATGCATTTTGTATTAGTGGAATGATTTTTATGTTATAAGGAGGTCCAATATAATATTCCAAGAAACTTTAATTGCCTAAATTAACTTTAAATCTATACTTAAAAAAAACACGTTTTTTATATAATAGTATTATATAATTTTAAAAGTTTGCGTGCTACTGTAAGAACTAAATTATTATAGTAAATTTCCTAACGATTCAGGACTTCAAGGATTGTAATTTTAATGAATATCCCCTAGCATATATTTTTGCATTCCGATTGCAGTTTCACTAACAAGAGGGACCATTCTTTGGTATCGCCTAATCAAATATTATTTATAGCACATATATTTTATATAAAACCTGAAAAATTTTAATTCACGATACACTTTTGAATGTACTTACTGCGCATAAATGCACATGTATGTATTGTATAAGCTAAAAATATCTAACTCAATCAGACTGGCAAATTGAGAACATATACCATTGTGAGGTATCAGAGTAGAAAAGTAATAGCAATTTAATATTGAACACTATTAAGAATTACCAGACATGTACAATGATGAGATTGAGAATCAAAATCAAATCAAATAGTGTTTTAACGGAACATTTTCTAATAGCAATCGTCAACATCTCATTTATAAAAATATAAAGTTGTAAACAAACACACCACGTCGAGGCCCTAGCTAAATGTATAGCACTTTCATATACCGCTTTTATTCTTACCAATTTTCCCACTTCCAGTGCTAGTTTTCAGATTTCAGATTGTGTAGTCGTCCAGTTTGTACGTCATAAACTGTTAACCACTATAAAATGCTTAAGATGACACTAACACGTGTTTTAGGATTGCCTACGCGATGTTTATCAGTGAGGGAATCTCCTTGTTCAAAATATAAATTATCTAATATGCATATTCTCATAATATGCATTAAGCCACATAAAGTTATCACTTACTTTTTTTAGCAAGGAGCTACTGCATAATGATTTTTGAACTATTCCTCGACTACTGGAGCCAGTATTAATGAGGTTACTAGGTTCTGTGTACGTTTAGGGTTTTTTGTCTTGTGGAGGTTCATTACCTCCACCACAAAGCTCCTAAGCTCTGTAAATGCACCATATGAGATTCAGCTCAAGAAAGAAAGAAGTTAGGGCAAGAGAAAAGATGAAGTGGTTTAGGGGGTTGCTTTATTATATTCACCATGCCTTACTCCACACGATCTGAGTTGAGAATGAAACATTCATTCCTATCGAAGGAAATACGAAAATATTTATTTAAACACACGACTTATACTCTAACACATAAACCGCGTTGGACAGATAGCTGCGACCTACCCAGTATGTATTAACTTATAGAATAGACATCATAACTAAAAGCACTTACCAAGTTATGTTGTAACTAATTTTTTGTAAGAAAAATAATTGTTTGTTATTGAACATATTTTAACTGTTGACTAGCAACCAAAGTAAATGAAAAATTCTAAAACGGACTATAAAAGAGTAACAGTGTATGATACAGTATGGGTATATTTAAGTAAGCTATAAAAATTATATTTGCATTAGTAGATTGATAGCTAAAATTTTAACACATATGGTTATATAAACGTATAAAAAATTATTCACTCATAGGAATTTCCTGAATCATCTTGACACAATCTTTATTTTTAGTTAGAAAATGTTATTATGATTACTGTCGTATACCTAGCTATCTAAGATTGAGAAATGTTGCAAAAGCAACAAGACAAGTTGCTATGTCTGTAAAATAATTACTTACAATTGTCACAGTTGTCTAACAGAAGTAACTTCACATCCTACACGCACACAGAATTAACCACTTAAACTCCCACGAGTTAAAGCATTTACACTGTATAATGAAGACGGCAACTCTTGGTGTTTTATTGCTCACTTACCAGAACAGTTACGTCGTCTGCTACGGTCCCGACATTATTAAAGCTGTTTTAAAAGTGATGATAATCGAGAATGAGGTTACTTAAGATTTACCTATAAATATATACTGTTTGTCAAATCATCACCTATGTAAGTTTTATCGTAGTTAATATAGTTATAGAATTTGTTAATCACAACTACTGATACTTAGAAATCTATCAACACAGTATAGACTGGATTAAACGTGTTTTGGATCTATTAAATGTCATACCATTATTACACCCTTAATTACAAATTGTGTTTAGTTTTATGTAACAAATTAAACACTTCCTTAAAATATATATTTTCAGTGTCAAAGGGGTAAAATATTTACAACCTACAATTTGGATAAACATGAGTTAGTAGAGGTATGAGATAATTTATAACATGTTTTTCTTTTATATTTTTGATTCAATTATAAACTTTTATTAAAAAGTGTAATTAAAAAGTGTAAATATTATAAAGAAATTGAATAGTCTAAAAGCGGTATCTAGCAGTTTTAATGCAAACAATACGGCATTATAATTACTTGTCGTTGGACTTAATTTACTTTTTGCCACATGGAAATATATCAGGCTATAAACAGCAAGTTACTATTGTAAACAGGACATAAAATGAAACACAATATTGTTATGAATCCGGTACAGTTTGTTTCCGTGAATGTTTGGACAGATCATTTTCTTTGTATTACAAATAGAGTATCATGATTATAGGTGGAAGGCCCAAAAAATTGTTTGAGCCTGAAAAAAAACGGGTTGCTCAATAAATTGCCTGAAGGCATAATTTTTATCTTAAATATTACCATTAACTTTTTTATAGTGCTGGTGAATAACGTATAAAATAAGTATAAAACTGTAATAACTTTGTATATTCCCTTATTAACTAATCGAATATATAGTCATCAGGCAGATATACAAACCCTCTCAGTTTTCATGTATTTACATGTTTTACTCAGTGTTATATAATAGACAATAATTCCCAATACCAATATCGATTAGTAAAATCTTAAATTAAACTTAAAAGAAAGGATTTATCGTGAATACAATCTAGAAATCTGATAGAAAGGCTTTTACACCTTTCAGACAATCTTCTCCATTACCAACAGAATACTTTAAACTACTTCAATGTACTTTAACTTTAGTCATTAAAATTTCATCCTGTTTAAGCTTCATGTAAGTGTTTGTGTTATGTATAGAGCAATGAAGTGTATCAAGTCTAGAGCTCCATCCTTGTACATTCACACAAGTTTTTTTTCTTGACAGTATGCTTCTCAAGTTTTCTTTCCCAACTTCCATTTAAAACGTTCTTCTACTGTGTAAAGTAACTTATAGAAGCGATAACTGACACAAAAACTTCAAAAAGTTTTCAATGTCTTGGTTAAGTTTGTTGGTCAGTTTAGTACGCAATTTCGTTTCAATATGACAGCAGTTTAAACTTTAAAAAGGTACACAACACTTTTATTTATGTACGAAGAGAAAACATAATATAGTGTTCCAGAAATGTTTAAGGTTTACCACAATATTTGTAATGAGCAACGGTATTTCGAAAGGTTTTCACAAAATTGATTGTATATAAATCTCATAAGATCGTTTTTGTTACCAACAATTGGAGATATGAATACTGAACTATTTTCAAACTCAGTAAAAAATGTACCTATAAAATCACTTAGCTAAGTTCGTTGACAAGCTTATTACGCGATTTATTCAAATGATGACGGCCGCTGGACATTTTTCAATTCCCATTTCTTTTATGTTTTACCCTAAAAAAAAATTTTTCTTAGTTCTTTTACATTTCCTAAAAATTGTTCTTATAACATTTATTTCTTTATAAAACGGTATTAGTGATATAGAGTTGATATAGTAAATTCTATGCAAATAAATAAATTTTATTTTGAGTTTTTACAAAATCTACCAACTTCTTCCGACTGAGTCGCAAGTATTATTTATAAAATAATGTCTGCTTAGGGTATAAATTAAAGTGTAATATTGTGTATGATTTAATCCCTACTTTCTTAATATTTACAAAGTTTTTTAATATGTAATTGCGCAGGAGGTCAGAGTTTTACAAGATTGTTTAAATACCGTGATGTGGGTATAAAGCTCATGTTTTTACTTAGAAAAATCTACATCAAAACATCGTTCTATTACCAAAATACCACAGTTAGTATAGAGTACACCTCACTATATACCGCTTAATAGGCTTTACTGTTGTTAGACATGAACCATATCAAGTCTATAGCTACAATGTTCAACATATCACATGTTAAAATGTCAAACGATTGTATCCAGTTTGAAAAAAAGAATTTATACTTCGATTTTATGTTTGCCGTCACACTTCCCGGAAAATCAATGTAAAAATTTTCGCTAAATTCCCATGAGTGACATGCACTATCGCCGAACTCGATAATACCCAAAATGAAACCTCACGCCAAATGTCTAGTCTGTATGTTAGTTTGATCTCGAAACAGATTGATAGACAGACACACAGAGAGTCAGACAGAGAGTCAGACAGACAGACAGACAGAACGTATTCATCCATGTAAGTGACACCAAGCCAACCAAGTCTTTTAAGTATATTTCTAAAACAAGTGTAAAATGTTTGCTTGAAAAACATAGTCATCCTGATAAAAAATGGTTAGTAAATAAAAACTTAGATGCACGATGTTACAAGTGTATTCTTCCAAGATGCATTCTAACTTAAAAAACAATTTGTCTACAGAAATAGTCACGGCAATAAGAGGTTTTTAAACACACAATGAAGGCAAAAGCTATATACGCCTAAGACAATAAACTTTACCCAATGGCTTTATTTTTATAACTTGTTTAATAAGCATTATGCTCTTTAATTTATCTTTGGGTTACAGTGTATAATATGTATGTCCTATATTCTGTAATCTAGAAACTGTCCTTTAAAAACCCAAAGGCATACTCAACTCAAAATCCTTACTTTCCTACACTTCTATTTCCACAAATTATTATTTAAACAACGTAACTCAATTTCATTTTTCTACGTAAGGTATCTCAGCTAGCTGCTTAATAGCTAGACCAATATCTGTATTAACTGCTGAGACTAAAATAAATATAAATATAAATATTTTACTGATGATGACTTATACTTTATTTTCCTTCATGTTTTGTTCCTTTATTTCTTTAGTTGACTAGCTTAACAAAAAATTGCTTTGAATGAAATGTTATGTTTTTACCTATTTAAATAAAAATATTTTTATTTGCGGGTACTTTTACAACATGTTAATGGCGATAATTACTCCACAAATACGTAACTAATGAGGTATAAAACGCAAAAGGTGCTGTAACAGACGCAAAAAACCCAAAAAGTATATATTTTTTTCCTAAAAGTGAAAAAGATTAACTAGAATCTCAGGTCTCTTGCTTCTATAAACTAAAAGGTTTTAAATCTACCTATCCAGGAAATGAATAAAATAGTAAAAGTAAAAAATGGACAAGCTGATAAAAGGATCAGACAAACGTAAAGTAAAAATTTCAATTATGGTTTGAGTACAGAGATATTGAAGATTGATAGAGGTTAATGAAACAATTGCGTGATTTTGCTAACAAATCTTAATGTAGGCAGCCAATAATTGATTTGGGGGTAGGAGAATGGAAGTTGTCAGGAAATGGAAGCCCGTTCAGTATGAATGATGTACTACTTTGGATATTTGGAATGCTATTAAACTAAGAATTGGTAACTCAATGCACTAATTAAACTGTTATATATAATCGTAACTGAGTTGATTTCCATTGTAAAATTTAACTTATAATTTGCTCGTTTATTATGCCATCACGAATCTAATTGAACTTCAATTAGCAATAAAAACTAGTTTCATGTAAATGGAATACCTTAAATATACCAGGACGTACACATTAGTTCTGTACCAAGTTCAATTAATTCTGCAAAAAATAGGATTTCACTTATCACATGAACTTGACTTTCTTTCCTTCCCCGAACATTCACTTTAATCTGAAGTATGTCTTTAAAATATAAACTGCTTTTTATGTCGTATTACCTTTGAAAAACAATCGTGGAAAAATATTGTTTAAAAAGTGTATTAGTTAAAAGAAATCTGAAATCTGTAATAGAATAAATATTGTTAAATATGTGTATGCTTTAAACATATTTTTTCATAGGAGAATATTTACAGATCAATACGTGGTCTTAATTAGTGAATAGTGTATGCCAAACAATGAGAAGTCACAGTATAGTTTGGATGAAACAATACCGTTTTTAGAAATGAAAAAAGTGTAACAAAACTGGTAAACACTCTCTGTTTAACTGAACAGTTGCTTAAACATACTATTCCGTGAAAATAAGCATGGAATATAATACAAAAAATTATTTTTACAATAATAAACCAAACATATTGTCTCTTGACAAATGCCCATAGGATTCAGTTGCCAAAAAACTCCAAAATGTTCCGAGGATGACCTGACTTATGTCTTAAGCTTATGACTCACTTTATTAAGTAGCACTACCCCTTAACAACCTTTGATTAAATACTGAAAGTAAAGACAATAATCCATATATTGTAACATTAACTAGTCTTATTATTTGGAAAGAATAAAATATTGCAGCAATGCTCAGCGAATTTGATTCTGAAACAATTTCGAAGGTTTGTTTAGCATTGCCGTAGCACTGAACCAGAAGTGTGTGATTACACAACAAATACAGACAAGGTTGATTAGACAATATGATTTTAACATACTTAAATGTTTTAGTTTCAATAATACAAGTGTAAACAAGCATAATGTAATAGGTTGATAAAAAATGAAAATGAAATGAAAAATGACTTTATTGAAATACAACGTAAAACATATTCAATTGGCGAGGTTAGGACTATTAAGTCCTCTCTTACACCTAACCATAAATTAATAAAACTCTACTATTACTGTAAAATAAGAGCCACAAATACAGTTTACATTACTATTTTACAATCGAAAAATTATAATATCTATTTATATAAAGTAATAAAATGAAACAAAGGTTTTCTATGAAACTAAAAATAAATACATAGAATAAAACTTACAAGGAATTTAACAGACATTCATCCATCACCATTCATACAAAGCCATCGTCCCCATACCCCTATGCCACGATATCGTCAACCCGAAGAGGCCCAAAACAGATGGTCCCCTAAGCACCCCCCCGAAACCGTTCCCGACTACCTCTAATATGATCCGGGAGATTATTCCAAAGTCGACAAGCAGAGACTGTGAATGATTTACTGTAAAGAGAGGATCTATGAACAGGAATAGATAACAGAGAGGCTCCACGTCGAGTATTCCAATTGCTTGTTTCAGAAATGAAAGAAAAGCGTTCAGACAGATAGGAAGGGAATGATCGTTATACAAAATAGAATGTAACATGCTGAGAATGTGGAACTGGACGGAGTAGATTCAACTTTAAACAGATGTAAACTGATTGATGAAAGGGTGTTATATGGTCATATCGTCTGAGGTTGAAGATAAAGCGAACACAATAATTTTGAGCACGTTGTAATCTGTCCGAAAGCTCAACCGTCATGTCATTTATAACGTCGCTACAGTAATTGAAAATGGCAGAAAATCAGGGTCTTCACTAGCATTACTTTCAAATTCAAAGGTAAATAAATAGCAAATTGCTTAAGACTATGAATACCAGCAAACACCCTGCCACAAGTCTCAGTAACATTATTGGCCCAACTAAGAGTTTTTTGTAATAGTCAGTCCAAGATTTTTGACCTTGTCACTGTATGAAAGAGGATGACCGTTCAAAATGAGTGTAGGAGTGTTTGTTCAAGTCGATACCGCTCATCAGAAGTCTGGAAGTTCCAATAAGAATAGTTTTGAGTCTTGCTTTCGTTAAGTTTCAGTCCGTGTTTAAAGGCCCACGTTGCAATAGCGTCAATGTCAGTGTTCATGTCAGCAACAATGTTTAGATAGTTCGAAATGGAAAAGTGGTTGTAAATTTGTAAATCGTCGGCATACAGGTGAAAAAATGAGTGTTTGATCATAGCAGTCAAATCGTCGATGTAAATTGAAAAAATAAGAGGGCCAAGGACAGAGCCCTGTGGCACCCCTCGATTCACAGGTTTCCAGTAGGAGTCTTTGTCGTTAGACCTAACACACTGCTGACGATCTGACAGATACGACCTAAACCACTCCACACAGCCATCAGAGAATCCGATTTTAGACAATTTCAAAAGAAGCAATGGGTGGGTAAACGCAGTTCAAAAAGCCTTAGAAAAATCAAAAAGCGTTAAAATAGTAACAAGCCTTTTGTCCATTGCCGAACGTATATCTTCAGTGATTTTTTAAAAGAGCACTCGTTGTACTGTGATTAGTACGAAATCCTGATTGAAAGTTGGACAAAAGTTTATTGGATTCGAGAAAGAAACATACTTGTTGATGCACCACTCTCTCAAGGCATTTAGATAAAGCTGATAGAATGCTAATAGGTCTGAAGTCTGAGGGGTCAGCAGGGCATGAACATTTTTGAAGTGGGCGAACAATAGCGAGTTTCCAAACAGACGGAAATATTGAAGAAGAAAGAGATCTGTTAAAAATATTTGTAATAATAGGAACTACTACGGGAAGAATATATCTCAACAATTTCATAGGTATTTTATCGGCTCCAACTGCGTTACTAGAAATTCTCAAGATCGCACTCATAACGTCAGTCTCTCAGTCACACTAGCAAAAGAGAACTGATGCCGAGCACGATTAAGTGGAACAACACTCAACTCATTGGTATAATCACGGGCCCCGGATAGATCAATAGGGATATCCACAAAGTAGTTATTGAATTATATTTAGATCAATTGAGATAGGCTTATCAGAGTTAACTTTACCTATGCCAAGCTCTTTCACTTATTTTTTCCATAACGATTTTGTTGATTGTTGAACAGAAAATTGTAGATAGTAAAACAACAATGATAATCATTTTTTTTAGATGTCACAACCAATAATATAGTACTAATTAGGTTAAGATAATCGCACAAACTAAAGAATACCTAACTTAACAATACGTCATTCAGCAATCAGTTGTTTTAAATAAAAAAAACAATCTACTTTCATAAGCATTGAAGGATTAAAATTGCGTAGGGTAGAAACCTATATTTCCTGTCCGAAAATGGCACGTTTAGGATTTTAAAGGTTTCGTGTCATACTAAATAAATAGAATAGAATAATGTGTTTATACATTAAAACTCGCAATACTAAATTAAATAAATTCTTTAAATAACACAAATAAAGAAGATTTTTTCTGTATAAACCGTAAAACTAATTGTTTATCAAGATTCTATCTTACAATAAATCGCAAAAATAGTGGTTTTCACTGGATCACTGTAAGTCTACCAAACCATTCCCCAAGTTCGTAAGCCTAACCAAGTTAACGGCACACCTGAGGCAATCTTGTCTCTAACACAAAGACAAAACACCAAACTACCATTTATTTAATAATGCTCCTACCTTATCGGTTAAACTTTCACGTTTATGTTCCAGACAATTATTTGAGTTCCTAATAAAGGCTTATATTGAACCAATCCTTCAACTACATTCTTGTCCCCTCTCACCTGTGTTTTCACATTAACAAACTTCATCAACTTCACTCTGGAAGAATATTATAATACAAATACTTTATTCAACACATTAATTCATTAATTTTTCAAGCGTTTGCTGGATTTGCTTATGTTTATTTATAATTTGTAAAAGGCCGATAAAAATATCCGGTGTAGTAGGAATTATAGTTTCTTGTTTTAATTTTGTCTAAAATTTACGTAGTGTAATGAATAAATTTCATTTCGAAAGAAAACCGTAAAAAATCTCTCTGAAAAATTACCAACTGCTTCCTCACTGGCAATAATTTTATTTGGCAGAACAATGATGAATTATATTTTAAGAGAGATTATCAAATTAAACTGAAACATACTTTTATTCCTTAAAACTTGTGAAATTTTTAAAATTGGTTTAAAATGGTCATACATAAACGCGAAAGTATTAATTTATCTAGTTAAATGAACTGTATCCTACCTTACAAATACTTTTATCAAACCTATTCGTATGTTTAATGTTAGCTTTATAGCTGCAGGAAGGTAGATGTTTGTATTGAGATATAACTAGTTTATTAAAGTGGACTAGCTAAGTGTAAATTGTCCAACAATATTGTAAGAAAGCGAAGGCTTTTCTACTCTAAAAGTTTGTTGGGTCATATCCGTATAGAAATGTGACCCTGCTACTTAGGTATTGTGTGCTTGATAATTTAATGTTTTTGCATATTATAGCGGATATTTCTATTCTATCCCTTACCTTCATAATTCTGCCATTAAAATCTCTTCCTGCAAATAGTCCAACAGCACTAATAATCAAATTACACACAGAATTATAAAAATGATACTATAGTACTCCCCTATCCATTGCGGCTTTTAGAATTCTTCTCGATACGTTATTGGTTTCTGGATATTGTTTCTTTCATACTTTCAACTCCAATTTCCTTGGTTTGCCAACTGCAAACACCGAATATTCGTAAACTCCTCATTGAAGCACAATAACAAAATTGAACATGGTTCGTTTACAGTAAGATTAATAGTGCTACTCTGCTGTCTGGCACTAGTAAAATGTTGAACACGTGTAAATTATCGAAAATATCTTACAAGCTGAGTAGCTCGGCAATAAAAAATAAAATGTTAAAACAATAAAATTAATACCCTTTAAACACTGAGTAATATTTTAGGAACATTTGTCTTATTTCATAGTGAGAAAAACCCTTTAATTTTGTTTATTTTTCTTCTGAGCGAGTTTAAATTATTTCATATCTCAGGATTTTTTTCTAATAGATTCGGAATGTGCATCAATATTATTATTTTATTATTTATTAATGGTTAATTAATTCATTATTTATAATTTCCTAAGAGCCTTCCATACCATCAGTCGTTTTAATTACATCCTGCAGTAAATATAAGCTACCCCCCTAATTAGCAATGTACTCGAATTATGAACCGATTCATCTTATAGAGACACCAAGATTACATCCCCACCTAATTTTTACATTAAACAAAAATTCCATGTGAACTTTACTCATCTAAATACACACTCCATGGACGTTATGTGTACAAGCCATATTCGAAATATATATCTATCTAGTGTTTAGACTTTTCTTGAAAACATCACAAATAGTGCATCAATGACTTTGTTTACGTCCTGCATTGAAATGCTGCCGTCATTAACCCTACACTTCAACCTCAAACTGCCAACTCTTGTAGTGACACAAGAAACGCATTCCTACACAATATATTTGGTAGCAAATCAGTCAAGGTGAACCTTAACTCATTTAAACACACGGTCCATGAAAGTCATGACGAGTGGACTACACGAGAAATATAAATTTTTCTATTGGTTGTGATTTTGTTGCAAACACCACAAATAGAATTTTTGTGGTTAGGTTTGTAACCGTTCAATAACTTACTTTTGATTGAAGTATTGTCACTTTTGAAACTATATAAGGTCTCTTTAGTTCAATAAAACTCAAGTTAACGTTAGTAAGTGATTTCCTACACTAAAAATAAAAGAGCTAGCCTATACTGTACTAATGTTTGCAACTATTACACCAAAGATTTGAGAATGAAAGAAAGCCAAGTTTAATCTGTATATGTGAACTTATTACTATGTAGTAATATAATATACCATGCAAAATTTTAGTATTTACAATATATTTAACTATTTGATGTGATTATTTCACTTTGTGAATTAATTTAAAATAGCTCCTAGGAAGATTACTAGCATAGTGATTTTAAATTGGTCCCTTTCCATTTTAAAGTATATTGTTTTAATTGTGTTAATGATATTTACGTAAGAAACTATATTTATCCTGGATTATGGTTATGAAAAAATTGCTAAGTTATAGCAAATATAGAAAAAAATTATTTGGTTCATTTAAATAAATAAATATTATAATTTGTTTTGGTTTAGGTGTGGTATAGGATATAAATACCAATTAAAATCCTAAATTTAGTTCTATTTAACTTAGTTATCAATAGCTATTAACATAATTAATACTTTCTCAAATTCTTTATAAAGCATAGGTAAATTAAAACACTAGATTAAACTCAGTTTTGCTTAAAAGTACACATACAAGCATATCTTGTGATGATAGTGTTTATTCTCAGTTCACACAGAGTATATGGAATCAGAATACCTGGATTAGCAACATAAACCCTGTCCATCCATCACTCCTGTCATTTGAGCACCACTATACATGTGTCCTGTCGGTATCACAACTGCAGTTATCAGTTAGGATTGATTTAAATGTGTTTTATACTATACAGGATTACAGTACTGGTTGAACTGGATACGTTCAGTACCTAAACATTTCCAAAAATGAGTTCGCGAACATTAAAAATACTGAATACAGTGATTTAATTGACAATCCTAAACTTTAGTTTTAGCAAACATTGTTTAGGTAATTGCCTAGCTCATTTTAATTTTTGAATTATTTTAAAATATGGAAATTTTATGTCATGAAATTGGTTATGTTGCTTGTATGTGCAATCAATAAACAATTAATAATTTGAAAATAAAACCCCAGAACATTACAAATAATTGAAATATTATTGCTTTTACATGTATCCATACAGTGCTACGGAGACTTTAGATTATAGCAATATGCTTAGTAAAAGTATAGTTCGAATTTTTATTTTGTGTTACCATTATAGCAAAAGCAAGCTGATTTTCTTTTCAAGTTCCATTTTTTACTTAAAACGTTTTATTAACATATGAAAACTGACACTTCTATAATCACCAAGAAAGTATCAATAATTTATGTGTAGCTATCTTAATAGCTTTTTTTAAGTTTGAGATTCACGATGGATGATTTGAAAGGATAATGGGATTTCGGATAATTAAAAACATATCGTGTAACAAAATTAGAGCACTTCATTTTGAGAAACAAAACAACCTACCTTCTTTCTCAGGTTTAAAAAGTGTAACAATCGAGCAAACCTCAGCCTATAAAATTTGTACACACCATGAAATTCAGACGTATGTCTTTGCTACCCCTTACAGTCCACATCCTTCATATTTTTTTTTTCAGGTGAATTGTCGTAATGCTATCGGCTGTACTGCTATTTGTCCCCAGTCTTCGACCTTATCTATTTCGTGGTACATGTGTCGTGTAATACTCTCTCTTCTGTATAGTGAAATATCTTGGTCCAGTCTCAACTTCATACTATTGTTGTACCATTCAGGCACGTCCTAGGTCCTAGAATGTACAACAAGCCTCGTTGTTAAATTTTGTGTGTCACGCTAAAAGTTCATAGCCACAGTTTCTAGTTTAAACTTATTTATGCATGTATCTTTTAAGTTTAGATATAAAGAGGGTAGATTTCTATCATTAAAACGTAGTATGTGATTTTTTTTTAATTAAACAAAATTTAAAATATTTGGAAAATTTGAATGATTGAAACCGTTTTTGGAGTTTTAAAACTTCTAAAACTATAAACTTGTTGTCTTGAAGAATTAAAATATTTTTTTATAAACTCTACTAATATGTATAAAGTTTTAACATTATTTAAATGTGTTTTTACGAATTGATAATGTTTTTAAATACAATATATTATATATATATATATATATATATATATATATATATATATATATATATATATATATATATATATATATGTGTGTGTGTGTGTGGTATCACATAAAATATACTATTTTATAACTATATTAAAGTATATATTTAAGTTTAAAAAAGCACATTTAATTTAATAAACCCATTTAAATATAAAAGTAGATTTCTAAGCTTTTAAAAACACATATTTGTTTTATTATTGGAACTAGATAAGATTTTGAACATTTAATAATACATACTTATAAAGAAAGAAATAAATCAAATTGTATAAAAAATTGTCTACCTACGTTCACGGCAAATATTTTTGTGTAATTTTTAATTAGGCTACATGCATATTCTCTATATCCATTTATGATTATAAAATATCTTAGACATTTTAAATGTATTGCTATTACAACTAAAATAGCTTGCACACAATTTTTGTAATTATTGAACCGTTCCCCTTTACACTCTGATACGCCTTTTCAACATTTTACATTAGTTTTAATTTTGAAAAAGCCAAACATTCATGTATTGCTCGAATACACTGATTGAACGTGGTTAATTAAGCAGATCACCCAATAAACATGACTTCACAGAATTCTGTCAGAAACGATCGTGGACAATTTTCCATCCGTAATCCTTTCATCCTTTCAAATCACAAATCGTCAATAACTGACTGTACTCAAGGAACTCTACGTAATTGGTTACAGAACAGGAAAATATTCTAAACACGTGACTTTTTTAACTGTAATCAATACAAATTTATATTATAATAATATAATATTGCTACCATTATACTCTTTGATATATATATATATAATTTCAATAAACATTTGAGTCGCAAAAAAGTACTTGCTCCGCCGGGAGTCCGAAACCCGGATATCTCACTTGCCGGGTTGAATGTGCTACCATTACACCACAGAGCGCTTACTTTTTTCCGATTCAATTATTTTGTATTTGGCCGTATCTGTCACATATGCGTTTAAATAAGCAAACTAACATATGATCGGAAGACCAAATACCTGTCAAACGACTTTTATTTACATTAAATTGTATAAATGGCAATAGCCTTATTTTAATTTCAATAAACATTGAGTCGCAAAAAGTACTTGCTCCGCCGGGAGTCGAACCCAGATCTCTCACTTGCCGGGTGAATGTGCTACCATTACACCACAGAGCGCTTACTTTTTCCGATTCAATTATTTTGTAATTGGCCGTATATATATATATATATATATATATATATATATATAATATATATAAATATATTATAATAACAGCTGGGATTATAAAGTTGAATCTAAGCGGATATGCTTATGTGTAATAAAGTATTGGTTGATCTATATAACTAATACATTTTTCTTTTTTATAACTGCTTATGAACGTTTCTCTTAATTATTCGGGTATCTTTGAACCTTAATAGAGTTTTAATTATAATTTTATTTCTCTCAGGTTAACCTAAATTTTAACGAGGTAAATGTTTTAAAAGTGTTTGTCTGAATAAATATTGCAACCTTTAGCATATCTGCTGGTACTGGATATATTAGATCATTGCCAGTTCATCTACGGTGAAACCAGTACATCCGAAAATAAAGACCTTTCATTTTTGTGCTCTGTATGGTGTTATAATTAAAATAAAACTGTTGTATAAATGAAAAAAGCCTGGAACTCTACGGCGGCAATAACCTTCTAAGTGTTTCACATCGAAAAACATCCAACTAATTATATTGACTCATTTATAAAATGCTTCGATCAATAAACATCACACATAATAACCAGAATATATATTGTTATTGTTTAAATTAATGTTTAATGTTTTTTTTTATTTAAGCCATCTTGTGGAATAATGTATATTACTATATATTTAAGTGCTATTATACTAAGTAAAATTTATATATTGGAATGATATAATGACATTACCGTGAGTATAAATAAATAAATACTTAATATTTGAGTACTACAATGTTTTACCGCTAAACACCCTATTCTATATCAGACAATACACAGTCATATACACAGACAATACCTTTGTATATGTTTTTTTAATACAATTTTGAATAAGGAGAGGTTATTATATTCCAAAGTGCTGCCGGTTATATTTAGGTCTTAAATAATTATGAAGATATTCTTTCATAGCTGGTAAAGTTAAAAAACAAATATGTATTGGAATATCACCTAATATTAAAATAAGGAATTATTATTATTATTGTTATTTACAGAGTCCATTCAATCTCAAATTTCTGATCTGGTTAAACTTCCTAACTAATTGCCCCTAGTATAATTCTGAATTTAAAATCTCCATTGGATCAATATAAATCTACTTCATTACTAAATAGTTTATAGTCATTTAGCCGATCCCTGTATTGAAACATACCTCATATATACTTAATTACATTTCTATTGTATTTAATTAAATAAATTTACCTTGTAAGCTGCGAGTTCAAATGAGGCTAAGTAAACTCAGAGTAACGAGTTCAAAGGTTACATGATTTGTGACCTTTGAGGAAGCCAATTTCACGCTTTCACCTACAATGTGCTGCTGTGTTTTAATCGTTTTTTTCTTCATTCAATTATTTATTTTTCATGTATTTTATCACCTCAAACCTTTTACCGACCAGAGATGAGTCGTACTAACCAACATGGTCCTGATTTTAATTAAGTTGCGTCTATAATATAACAAATCTTTTTAATTTTCTATATTACATCAACCTTGGGTCTTGAGATTTTACTAAATATTGTTACAAAATTATTATGATTCTAAAGCATTATAATATCTCTCGGTGGTATATTTTATTATGGAAAATAACATTCCGTTTTTTTTCAAGTGAATTCAGGTTCTGCGAAATTACAAAATAAAAATAAAAACTGAACGTTCCTAAAAGTGCTATATTTTAAAGAGGGTTTTTGTTTTATTAAAAAAAACTACATAAAAATTTTAAATTTTTATCTATTAATAGGCAATTAATGGCACGTAGCTATATTTATGTAAAAATCTGGATAACTATTTACAACATCCGGATAGGAAAATAATAATTTTCTTGAGAAAACCTTTCCCTTCCTAAGCTGCTCTATAAATTC
>NW_025779426.1:0-59597 GCF_021130785.1 Homalodisca vitripennis
ACCTATTTGTAAAAGAGAATAATCAAGTTGGACAGTTTCCCATGAAGGACACACCACCCCCAAAGTGGAATGCGGCTCGTCTCAACAGTAAGCAGTAAATAAAACACTTCATGAGATCTGCAGACAAGTGTGCAGTCACACTATAAACAGAGAGGAAAACCGTCTGTCCAAGATGCGAAGTAAGTAAGATTCTTAGACCTATTTGTAAAAGAGAATAATCAAGTTGGACAGTTCCCATGAAGGACACACACCACCCCCAAAGTGGATGTGGCTCGTCTCAACAGTAAGCAGTAAATAAAAACACTTCATGAGATCTGCAGACAAGTGTGCAGTCACACTATAAACAGAGAGGAAACCGTCTGTCCAAGATGCGAGTAAGTAAGATTCTTAGACCTATTTGTAAAAGAGAATAAATCAAGTTGGACAGTTCCCATGAAGGACACACCACCCCCAAAGTGGATGCGGCTCGTCTCAACAGTAAGCAGTAAAATAAAACACTTCATGAGATCTGCAGACAAGTGTGCAGTCACACTATAAACAGAGAGGGAAACCGTCTGTCCAAGATGCGAGTAAGTAAGATTCTTAGACCTATTTGTAAAAGAGAATAATCAAGTTGGACAGTTCCCATGAAGGACACACCACCCCCAAAGTGGGATGCGGCTCGTCTCAACAGTAAGCAGTAAATAAAACACTTCAACTGTGATTGTGTATTTAAGAGATTGTATTCTGTAGAAGCACTCTCCTGTTTCAAATATCTTTTAGTACGTCTAGTGGGATACGATCCCTCGCCGTTCATAATAGCACACAGTTTGTTATTCCAATAAATTAGGTTTCTAGAAAGTTTTTAATTGGCAATATGTTACATAACTATGTTCTGATAGTACTTCTATAATGTATTGTTTACAAACAAATGTAATACATACTATATATATATATTTATATAAAACATAATATTATTATATATTAGGAAGATATAAGTCTCTAGTTACCACAGTTTTCTTCTTTTATTAAGACCTTACAAATAAGGTGTCACTTAATGGGTATTTGTATTTTAATATTTTGAGCCAGTCCACTCTAAAATCCCATTTTGGAGAAATAGGTAAATTTGTTTACAGTGACTTAGAAAGGTGTCCATACTTCCACCTGTATCTAGCAAAAACTAACAGAATGATTACATACTTTCAACCCACACTGTACTGTATATACAGGGTGAGTTTTTAAAGTGATCCAATAGCTAACTTTTTAATTACACGACTTAGCACCACACTTTAAATTTGGAACTTGCTCAATTTTAAGTTTCACTCAGGGATACACTTTTTTGAAAGATTTGTTGAAGATGGCCGCCATTTTCCAATATGGCGGTCAACTTTAAAATCTCTTATCGAACACCCTGTATTTTATGTTGTTTTTATATTCTACACTACAAAATAAGACATTTTTGCATTTTAGAGTTTTTCTATATCTCTAATGGTTCAGGAGCTACGTGGACTGCAAGTTTTTATCATCAGTCCGAAAAAATCCGAAACCTTGGTTAGCTATTGGATCACTTTAAAAAAACTCAACCTGTATATATATATATTCTATATACAGTAATTAAATATACAGGACTGTCCACTGTATATATATATATATATATATATATATATATATATATATATATATATATATATATGGTATGAAGGTATGTACAGTCTAAAAATACATCGAAATTGTTCTTCCCTAAAAGGCAAAATTTGGGCTGGGCTGTGTGCCTATCAGAAAGTCGGAGACCGCGTCAGGTTTTGTGTGTCCTACTGTAACTTGAAGCTTTATAAGCTACCTTGCAATACAGGATTAAGAACCTTTAATTTACTAAACTTACAAAATCTAATACTAACAGAAAAACTTTAATAAACAGTAAAATTAGAAGTTTATAACACAGAAATATTGTAAATTTGAGATCTTGTGAGCTTGTAGTAATAGCTGTCATACAAAAGAAATCTTTGCGGTATAAAGACCTTAAGCTGTTCGTTAGTTTAAATAACCTTGTAAAAAAGTAAAATAACCCATCCTAAATTAAATAATGAGACTTTCCTTGAATTACGTGATCCCTTCAAAGATACTTGACAATTTTTTGGGTTTCGCTCAGAAATATTTAAATGTGTGTACACCGCAATAAATATATTTAATGTTACACGTATGTCCAATAACTCATTTACACATTCCATTAACACCTGGATAGTAACGGTAAGGCTGAGATAATGTACATGACTATTGACACAATGTCTAGTGGTTACAAAAACACATCCTACCTTAACAACCAAGAAATATTCAAAACATTGGTACGAATATTTGATTGATATGTATTAAAAATACAAGATGAGATTAATTTATTTTTTCATGTAATCATAGTTGGAATTATTCATATATTTCCAAGTACTGTAAAGCAGAACATAACTGTAAAAAAATGAAAAAGTTTATATATTCCATTTTTGTTTCAATATATTCTTCTGATTCGTAATTTCGATCTTATACCCTCAACATCATTTGTCAACTTTGTAACGTCACAGGCTATATTTGTTTGACAGTTTGTCACTTACCAACTTGGCCGGAAACCCATTTATCACCATGCACTGAGCGTGTCACTGAGCACGTGAGATCGGTGTAGCTGACCCTTCACTAACGATAAATTGGTTTTCACTTACCAAATTGGCCTGAAACCCATTTATCACCATGCACTGAGCGTGTCACTGAGCACGTGAGATCGGTGTAGCTGACCCTTCACTAACGATAAATTGGTTTTCACTTACCAACTTGGCCTGAAACCCATTTATCACCATGCACTGAGCGTGTCACTGAGCACGTGAGATCGGTGTAGCTGACCCTTCACTAACGATAAATTGGTTTTCACTTACCAACTTGGCCTGAAACCCATTTATCACCATGCACTGAGCGTGTCACTGAGCACGTGAGATCGGTGTAGCTGACCCTACACTAACGATAGGTTGGTTGTTTACATACCAACTTGGCCTGAAACCCATTTATCACCATGCACTGAGGGTGACACTTAGCACGTGAGATCGGTGTAGCTGACCCTACACTAACGATAGATTGGTTTTCACTTACCAACTTGACCTTAACCCATTTATCACCATGCACTGAGGGTGACACTGAGCACGTGAGATCGGTGTAGCTGACCCCTACACTAACGATAGATTGGTTTTTCACTTACCAACTTGACCTGAAACCCATTTATCACCATGCACTGAGGGTGACACTGAGCACGTGAGATTGGTGTAGCTGACCCTACACTAACGATAGATTGGTTTTCACTTACCAACTTGGCCTGAACCCATTTATCACCATGCACTGAGGGTGACACTGAGCACGTGAGATCGGTGTAGCTGACCCTTCACTAACGATAAATTGGTTTTTCACTTACCAACTTGGCCTGAAACCCATTTATCACCATGCACTAAGCGCGTCACTGAGCACGTGAGATCGGTGTAGCTGACCCTACACTAACGATAAATTGGTTTTCACTTACCAACTTGGCCTGAAACCCATTTATCACCATGCACTGAGCGTGTCACTGAGCACGTGAGATCGGTGTAGCTGACCCTACACTAACGATAGATTGGTTTTCACTTACCAACTTGGCCTGAAACCCATTTATCACCATGCACTGAGCGTGTCACTGAGCACGTGTAAAATCGGTGTAGCAGCTGACCCTTCACTAACGATAAATTGGTTTTCACTTACCAACTTGGCCTGAAACCCATTTATCACCATGCACTAAGCGCGTCACTGAGCACGTGAGATCGGTGTTAGCTGACCCTTCACTAACGATAGATTGGTTTTCACTTACCAACTTGACCTGAACCCATTTTATCACCATGCACTGAGGGTGACACTGAGCACGTGAGATCGGTGGTGTAGCTGACCCTACACTAACGATAGATTGGTTTTCACTTACCAACTTGACCTGAACCCCATTTATCACCATGCACTGAGGGTGACACTGAGCACGTGAGATCGGTGTAGCTGACCCTTCCACTAACGATAGATTGGTTTTCCCTTACCAAACTTGGCCTGAACCGATTTATCACCATGCACTAAGCGCGTCACTGAGCACGTGAGATCGGTGTAGCTGACCCTACACTAACGATAGATTGGTTTTTCACTTACCAACTTGACCTGAACCCATTTATCACCATGCACTGAGGGTGACACTTAACACGTGAGATCGGTGTAGCTGACCCTACACTAACGATAGATTGGTTTTCACTTACCAACTTGACCTGAAACCCATTTATCACCATGCACTGAGCGTGTCACTGAGCACGTGAGATCGGTGTAGCTGACCCTACACTAACGATAGATTGGTTTTCACTTACCAACTGAGCCGGGTCAAATTCTCGTGCCCCTTTCGGTTTTCCCGACTCTTTTTTTTTGTTATAGTGTTTTATTTTGTTGTTGGTGTTTGCTCTTGTTGACTCTTCGAGGCTTTGGTGTCGTCTGCGACTGGATCGAGAGAGTAGCGACTTTCACTTCTGTTCAGACCGTTACTAGTGAAGTTTATTTTGTTTTTACCCTTTTATTTAGTTTTGGGTTTTGTTTTGGGTTTTGTTTCTGCCCCAAATGTCTGGCTAAACACGGCTGTGTCAACTGACGAGGTTCACGAGCTCCAGCTCCAATGTCCGCCTCTCCCATGATTCTTGGGCCGGGTCCTTACACCGGTGCCATGGCGGGCTACTAAGGTTTTCCTACCTGAGGACATTATTTCTCTGTGATACCCTGCTGTGATATTGTCTCAGTGTGCCTGTTATTTAAGTATTGTTATCCAGTTTGTTATCTAGTTTTAAGTAGTTAAGTTTAGGTTAATTCTATCCTTTCAGGAACCCGCGCTGTGCCACAGGACTCCGGGTGATTTTGGCTTTTCCTGTTTGAAATTTGGCGCTCTAAATTCTATCTAACTTAAATTTATAAAGATTTTTAATTTTATCCATAAGTCTGGGTTGACCACTTATAGTTTTGTTTCTCCAGGTGCACCTGAGTAGGCAACCTTTCTGGGTAGTTTTGTCTGCGTTTGTCCCCTTTTTTTTTTCTTCTCAAATATATATATATATTTTTCCACTATGGCTGGCCATCCACGTTCTTTCTCTGCCTTTCCTTGCTCTCTCTCCGTGAGTCGGGCCCCGCTCCGCTCCAATGGGAGCACGTTATTTGTTAAGCTAGCTTGGTACGGGCGAGCGGAAGCGGGGTGTTGCTCAGATGGTAGCAGAGCGTGGTTATGGCTTGCCAAGCGGTTTCCCGGGCTGTGAGCATGTAATGTTGAGTTTTGTGTGTTAGTTATTCCGTGTTTTATAGTATTGTATTTGTGCGGGGTTTTACTGGGTTTTTTTTTGCCTCAGGGAAGTAGGAGCTGGGTACTCTTATTGAGCATCGTCAGTTGGTTGCCTTTTGAGTTGAGACTACTTAAGTTTAGTAAGTTAGATTTTTGTTTGTCTTGAAGTTGATATGGCCGTCTCTTTGGTGCCTGAGTATCTCCGGAAGCCGGAGCTGGTTTTTGAGGTCGTGTCTAGGGGGCAGCAGGCTCGGGAGGACGTAAAGGGGTTGAGAGCTCAGCTCAGGGCCTGTTTGAACTTAGAGAGGACATGGCAGGAATCATTTTGTTTGGAAGATGAATTAGCTAGCTGCAAGACTAGGATGGAAGAATTAGAGGATGACATTGATAGTGGGTCACTGCCTTTAACTGGGTCGGCCAAGGCTCGTTTGGGCTCCCAGATTATTCACTGGTGCGCCAGGGTGCAACTGCTTAATAAGGCTCCTGGACTCACCGCTGATATTGGTGCATGGGCCATTACTACTTCTGAAAAACTACAGTCAGCCCTGGAGAGTCCTAGGTGAGGTTAGGTCCGTCAGAGAGAGAGGGGCCTCCTTTCAGGAGCCTCCTAATCTGTCAATTTCGGATTCTCGTATTGCTGAGCTTGGAGGAGCTGCAGGTCCTCAGGGTGTTGCTTCCAGGGTGCCGAGATTTGGAATTGGTATCCTCTGCCATTTCTGCTGCAATTCAAGGAGGTTCAAAGTTTTCGGTACATCCTGTGTTCATGGATCATGTAGGTTGTGGGACGGTTGTTGATGGCCATGATGTCTCAGGTCTATTTAGTTCAGCCTTTGCCAAGTTGTCCCACCCACTCTCACCTATACTTCAGAGCATGCCCAAGGCCGATGGATTGGAGTTAAATCACCTCCTTGCTTTTCTTCAGGAAGCTTTCAAAATTCAGGAGTTTCCTGGAATGACCGATTTGGTACTTATGGAAATTTTAGCCCCCTTTTGCTTAAGACCACTAAGTGACCGCCTACTTGACTGTCCTCAAGCGAAGAGCACCTTTTGATGAGTTTCATGCTCAAGTTATTGAATATTTTATACCTGGTCGTGTCATGGAGCGTTTGCAAGTTGAACGTATTTATCGCCCACAGGCACCCGGAGAGACGCTTAGTCAATTTGTCGGCGAGATACGAGGGGTGGCCCAAATACTACGTCTTGACTTAAGCGAAAGGCAACTGGTGGACATTATTCTGGAGGGAATCAACCTGGAGGACCGTTGTCGTTTGGTTTTCCTGCACAAGACCCACGTCTTGGGCGGATCTAGACCGTCTCTGCATTGCATCCAGAGGAGTCCAGGATGCGGATTTCCTAAGGGAGAGATTGATGGGACATCTGCCCAGTGAACCTCCTGGAAAGGTTCGGGTTTCAGCAGGGTCAGGGCAGGGGGTGCAACTCCCGCGTGGGCAACCCCCAACTTGTTTTGGTTGTAACCAGAGGGGTCAATTGAGGCGGGATTGTCCTCGGGCACGTGGGAGTTTTGGTTCCTCCTGACTAGTTAATCTTCCGGGACCTGGAACTGGACTCCTTGTTAACTCCGTCACTTCGGCAAGAAAACCTAATATTGTTAGTAATAATATAGTTGCCGGACTAAATATGTCTGGTAGCGTGATGTCTGCTAGGGTGAAGAACAGGGGTAATAAAGTCAAATCTTGTAAGGTATCCACCAATAAGGAGACCATTGCTTCCTTGGCTGCATTGGGTGTGAGAGCGGGTTGCTCGGGTTGCCCACGTGTAGATGTCCTTGTCGGAGATGTGAACCGGAAGGCCCTTGTGGATTCTGGTTCAGCAAGCAGCCTGATATCCTTGCGTTTTTTTCCAGGAGTTGTCAGCCTCTGGTCTCATCCGACAGGTTGAACCTAGTTCTTTAATTTGCTGGACGGCGTCTCGCTCTCCTTTGCCCATCACTCATGAAGTCCAGTTTAAAATCAAAATCCACCATTTTTCTTGGGTGTGGCGGTTTTTGGTGGCAGGGGAGTTGTGTTTTCCTTTTATCTTGGGGGCTGATTTTATTCGGAAGACTGGCATGATTTTGGACTTGGGCAATGGCCGGTGTTTCTTTCGCTTTTCTCGGCGGTGTGTCAATACCTTTTTCGGATGAATATTCTCATGGGGCTGCCGCAGTCGAAGCGGAGGGAGATAGGGTTTCCATTCCTGATCCGTTGGGGCATCTGACCGTGGAGCAGGCTGAGGCTATAAGGGGCATTTGTTGCCGCTTCCCAGAAGTACTCACACCACAACTGGGTGTTACGAAGCTTCTTGAGTACGAGATTCGCCTCACTGATACCCGCCCGATTCTTTCTCACCCCTACAAACTTGCTCCACCTAAAATGGAAACGCTGAGGAGCATCATTAATAAACTTCTAGAGAATGGAGTTATCGAACCTTCTTGCTCAGGTTATGCCAGTCCCGCTTTCCTGGTCCCTAAGCCAAATGGTAAGTCCAGAATGGTCCTGGACTATAGAAAGCTTAATTCCCAGATTGAGATTGACTCGGTACCTCTCCCCGATCTACATTCGGCATTTGATTGGTTCGGTAAGGCCAAATTTTTCTCCATATTTGACCTTAACCAGGCTTACCACCAGATACCTTTGAAGCCTGAATCTCGTCCTCTCACTGCGTTCTGTGTTCCCTGGAATTTATATCAGTTTACCCGTGTTCCAATGGGCTTAGCTGTGGGAGCTCAAACTCTTACCCGACTATTAGACTCTATTTTCCATGACGTCAAGTTTAAATTTGTATTTAACTATTTGGATGATCTTCTTGTATACAGTGAGAGCTTTGAAGAACATTTGACCCATCTGGAGGAAGTTTTATTTAGGTTGCGTGGTGCTGGCCTTACCGTCAACCCGGAAAAGGTGAGTTTCGCCCAAAGTGAGATTTCTTTTCTGGGTCACCTTATTTCCACCCGGGGCGTCTGCATTGATCCAGCTCGGACCCAGGCGATCAGGGATTTTCCTCCTCCCAAAGATGCAAAGGGAGTTGCACGTTTCGTGGGAATGATAAATTTTTACAGGCGTTTTCATACCCAATATTGCAGAGTTGGCCGCTCCTCTTAATCTGCTTCGCAAGAAGGGTGCTAAGTTTGAATGGGGTGAAACACAGCAGACGTCCTTTCAATTGTTGAAAGAAGCTGTTATGCAGCCTCCTGTGTTGGCTATGCCGGATTTTTGTCGAAAATTTCGTCTTACAAACTGATGCGTCCTCCTTGGCTATTGCGGCGGGTGTTGTCTCAGGAGGTGGATGGCGTCCGGCAGCCAATTGCTTATGCTTCACGCACATTGACACCCTGTGAAAAAAAAGAGTTCATCTGTTTATGAGCTGGAGTGTTTGGCTGTTGTGTTCGGGATAAATAAATTTCGAAGGTTTTTAGAACATAAAGAATTTCTCCTTGAAACCGACAACCAGGCACTATCTTGGCTCCTCGCTCATCCTCGTCAGCTTGGGAAAATTGGTCGTTGGGTCGTTCAAATATCTTCCCTTAAATTTACTGTGCAACATGTGCGTGGCACGCAAAATATCGTTGCCGATACGCTTTCTAGGATGTACCATACTCCCGGCGACCAACTTCAGGATTTGGAGCCGGTATGTGGGGCTGTGCTGCTTGACTGTCCTCTGGCCTTTTCGGATATCCTCCCTCATCAACTAAATGATCCCGAGCTGGCCAATATTATCTGTGAGCTTCAAGGGGGAGGTGCCCACCCCCCGTGTACTTTCTGTCCCAAGGTACCCTTTGCTGTCGAGCTAGGCAGCGGGGAAAGTCCAAATTAGTGCTGCCAAGTCTTCTTGTACCGATGGTTTTTCATTATTTCCATACTTCTCCCGTGGGCGGTCATTTAGGTATACATAAAACCATCGCGAAGATTAGGGACCTCTTCATTTGGAAGGGCATGGATCGGGACATTGCGGCTCGAGTACGGTCATGTCAACTGTGCTCGTTAAGCAAGCCCGCCCAGAACGCTAAGCTGGGTCTGTTGTCATCTGAAGTGGCGGAGAGACCTCTGGAGAAGCTTTTCATCGACTACGTTGGGGCTTTTCCCTCGTAGCAAGTCAGGTAATAAGTTCCTGCTTGTCTGTGTAGATGCTTTCTCCAAGTTCGTCTGGTTGTTTCCGTTACGAAGCGCCACAGCTCAGCTCACGACTAAGGTGCTCCGTACCAATCTTTTCCAACATTTCGGAATGCCCGCCACTATAGTATCCGATAATGGAACTCAGTTTTTGTCCAATGAATTCAAGAGAATGTGCTTTGGGCACGGTATCCGCCATGTGACGACTTCGCCTTACTACCCACAGCCCTCCCACGTAGAGCGTTTTAACCGTAATCTGCGATCAGCCCTCATCGCTTTCCATGCTAAAAATCACGAGACGTGGGACCAAGAACTCCCTTAGATTCAATTTGCTTTTAACACAGCTGTTCATGAAAGTCACAAGGCGGTGCCCTTCGAGTTGTTGTTTGGGTTTCCACCCAACAACCCTTTGGCTAATATTTGGAGGATTCGGGACCTTCTGCCACCGCCTGGTACTCCTAATGTTGCTAGCACTTGGGCAGCTGCCCGGCGAAATCTTTTCAGGGCTAGGGAATTGCTGAGGAGGAAGTATAACAAGGGGCGTGTGGCTAACCCTTTCCGAGAGGGGGAACTTGTATATTGTAGAGCTCATCCGACCAGTTTCGGCCGTGGACAAAAGGGCTGCAAAGTTGTCTTATCGGTGGACAGGCCCCCACCGTATCTTTAGGTTTCTGACTCCGGTGACGGCTCTGTTGGGAGATCCCCAAACCGGCAAGGTTTATCGAAAGGCACATATTTCTCATCTAAAGCCTTGCCGGGAAATTCCTTAACTGGGGAGAGCTTCTTGAGTTTCCTTGTTGGAGAGGGGAGTCTCCCTTTTGGGGGGGGGGGTGTCTGAGCCGGGTCAAATTCTCGTGCCCCTTTCGGTTTTCCCGACTCTTTTTTTTGTTATAGTGTTTTTATTTTGTTGTTGGTGTTTGCTCTCGTTGACTCTTCGAGGCTTTGGTGTCGTCTGCGACTGGATCGAGAGAGTAGCGACTTTCACTTCTGTTCAGACCGTTACTAGTGAAGTTTATTTTGTTTTTACCCTTTTATTTAGTTTTTGGGTTTTGTTCTGCCCCAAATGTCTGGCTAAACACGGCTGTGTCAACTGACGAGGTTCACGAGCTCCAGCTCCAATGTCCGCCTCTCCCATGATTCTTGGGCCGGGTCCTTACACCGGTGCCATGGCGGGCTACTAAGGTTTTCCTACCTGAGGACATTATTTCTCTGTGATACCCTGCTGTGATATTGTCTCAGTGTGCCTGTTATTTAAGTATTGTTATCCAGTTTGTTATCTAGTTTTAAGTAGTTAAGTTTAGGTTAATTCTATCCTTTCAGGAACCCGCCCTGTGCCACAGGACTCCGGGTGATTTTGGCTTTTCCTGTTTGAAATTTGGCGCTCTAAATTCTATCTAACTTAAATTTATAAAGATTTTTAATTTTATCCATAAGTCTGGGTTGACCACTTATAGTTTTGTTCTCCAGGTGCACCTGAGTAGGCAACCTTTCTGGGTAGTTTTGTCTGCGTTTGTCCCCTTTTTTTTTCTTCTCAAATATATATATATATTTTCACTATGGCTGGCCATCCACGTTCTTTCTCTGCCTTTCCTTGCTCTCTCTCCGTGAGTCGGGCCCCGCTCCGCTCCAATGGGAGCACGTTCTTTGTTAAGCTAGCTTGGTACGGGCGAGCGGAAGCGGGGTGTGGCTCACAAATTGACCTGAACCCATTTATCACCATGCACTGAGGGTGACACTGAGCACGTGAGATCGGTGTAGCTGACCCTACACTAACGATAGATTGGTTTTCACTCACCAACTTGACCTGAACCCATTTATCACCATGCACTGAGGGTGACACTGAGCACGTGAGATCGGTGTAGCTGACCCTACACAAACGATAGATTGGTTTTCACTTACCACCTTGAACTGAACCCATTTATCACCATGCACTGAACGTGTCACTGAGCACGTGAGATCGGTGTAGCTGACCCTACACTAACGATAGATTGGTTTTCACTTACCAACTTGACCTGAACCCATTTATCACCATGCACTGAGGGTGACACTGAGCACGTGAGATCGGTGTAGCTGACCCTACACTAACGATAGATTGGTTTTCACTTACCAACTTGACCTGAACCCATTTATCACCATGCACTGAGCGTGTCACTGAGCACGTGAGATCGGTGTAGCTGACCCTAAACTAACGATAGGTTGGTTGTTTTACATACCAACTTGACCTGAACCCATTTATCACCATGCACTAAGGGTGACACTGAGCACGTGAGATCGGTGTAGCTGACCCTACACTAACGATAGATTGGTTTTTCACTCACCAACTTGACCTGAACCCATTTATCACCATGCACTGAGCGTGTCACTGAGCACGTGAGATCGGTGTAGCTGACCCTACACTAACGATAGGTTGGTTGTTTACATACCAACTTGACCTGAACCCATTTATCACCATGCACTGAGGGTGACACTTAGCACGTGAGATCGGTGTAGCTGACCCTACACTAACGATAGATTGGTTTTCACTTACCAACTTGACCTGAACCCATTTATCACCATGCACTGAGCGTGTCACTGAGCACGTGAGATCGGTGTAGCTGACCCTACACTAACGATAGATTGGTTTTCACTTACCAACTTGACCTTAACCCATTTATCACCATGCACTGAGGGTGACACTGAGCACGTGAGATCGGTGTAGCTGACCCTACACTAACGATAGATTGGTTTTCACTTACCAACTTGACCTGAACCCATTTATCACCATGCACTGAGGGTGACACTGAGCACGTGAGATTGGTGTAGCTGACCCTACACTAACGATAGATTGGTTTTCACTTACCAACTTGGCCTGAACCCATTTATCACCATGCACTGAGGGTGACACTGAGCACGTGAGATCGGTGTAGCTGACCCTACACTAACGATAGATTGGTTTTCACTTACCAACTTGACCTGAACCCATTTATCACCATGCACTGAGGGTGACACTGAGCACGTGAGATCGGTGTAGCTGACCCTACACTAACGATAGATTGGTTTTCACTTACCAACTTGACCTGAACCCATTTATCACCATGCACTGAGGGTGACACTGAGCACGTGAGATCGGTGTAGCTGACCCTACACTAACGATAGATTGGTTTTCACTTACCAACTTGACCTGAACCCATTTATCACCATGCACTGAGGGTGACACTGAGCATGTGAGATCGGTGTAGCTGACCCTACACTAACGATAGATTGGTTTTCACTTACCAACTTGACCTGAACCCATTTATCACCATGCACTGAGGGTGACACTGAGCATGTGAGATCGGTGTAGCTGACCCTACACTAACGATAGATTGGTTTTCACTTACCAACTTGACCTGAACCCATTTATCACCATGCACTGAGCGTGTCACTGAGCACGTGAGATCGGTGTAGCTGACCCTACACTAACGATAGGTTGGTTGTTTACATACCAACTTGACCTGAACCCATTTATCACCATGCACTGAGGGTGACACTGAGCACGTGAGATCGGTGTAGCTGACCCTACACTAACGATAGATTGGTTTTCACTTACCAACTTGACCTGAACCCATTTATCACCATGCACTGAGCGTGTCACTGAGCACGTGAGATCGGTGTAGCTGACCCTACACTAACGATAGGTTGGTTGTTTACATACCAACTTAACCTGAACCCATTTATCACCATGCACTGAGGGTGACAATGAGCACGTGAGATCGGTGTAGCTGACCCTACACTAACGATAGATTGGTTTTCACTTACCAAATTTACCTGAACCCATTTATCACTATGCACTGAGGGTGTCAATGAGCACGTCAGAGACGGTGGAGCTGACCCTATACTAAGGATAGTTTAGTTTAGGACATAACTACTTGGCCCGAGACCTATTTATCTCTATGTACAAAAAGTGTAACTAACATGTGATGGTGGGTGGAGCTGACCCTACACTACCGATAACTCAGTTTGGCACCTAATTACTTGGCCCGAGACCTTTTAACCTCCATGGACTAAGCGTGTCACTGGGTACGTGAGAGTGGGTGGAGCTGACCGTTAACTAATTAGAACTTACTTTGGCATTCTTATTACTCCTTTATATTATTAGTATATTTGGAGACAATATGTTGTTTTCTTTTGATCTTTCACAAATTAAATAAATTCTGCCAACCGTCATCTTTATACTCAAATTGTTAGGTAATTAACTTTTTTTAAATAGATGGATGATACACATGTATAATAAATAACTAGCACTGTTTCCTGAAATTTTGAGACTTTTAAATGTTGTAAGTTTGAATGCAAAATCAACTTAAAATAATAGATTTCACAATCATTTAGGAATTAATATTTTTGGGTATTAATGAAAGTTTTATTACATATTAGAGTACAATGATGGTAAAGTAAAAATACATGTTATTCTTTACGATAGCCGTATAAAGAAAATACAATAACTCTTAAAGATTAATAACTTTATAGCCTGTCATTATAAAAAAACAATACAATATAGGCTTGGAAATTAGAGGGGGATATGTGTTTTAATAAATTCCACGTAACAAGAAGAATGGGAAGTAGTCAATTACGGGTGCAACGTGTGGTGACAATAGCAGCAATCAGGTCAGCAACTTGGCAGAGTTACGGCGAGAACTAGGCAATAGTTGTCAACTTGCATTAGGACTTGTCATAGCCGTGGGTGCAGGATTAACAGCTGAGCTACGAGTATTACAGCTGTTAGTTCTGTTTACCTCTGAGTGACGGTGAGGACTATGCAATAGTTGTCAACTTGCATTAGGACTTGTCATAGCCGTGGGTGCAGGATTAACAGCTGAGCTACGAGTATTACAGCTGTTAGTTCTGTTTACCTCTGAGTGACGGTGAGAACTAGGCAATAGTTGTCAACTTGCATTAGGACTTGTCATAGCCGTGGGTGCAGGATTAACAGCTGAGCTACGAGTATTACAGTTCTACGAGTTCTGTTTACCTCAGAGAGTCATAGCTCAGAGAAGACTTGTACAACGATAATAAGGTCTTTAAATATCCGATTTAGCATACTTAAACACTCACATAGGCCTAAACTTAAGTATCAAAAGAATATTATGATTTTTGACCGCCTAGTTTAGGTGTATAATACTGTAGTTTTATATACCTGATTGGCATCAATTGAAAGGTATCTCACTCTAGATTAGTTTTTTCTTGGTACATCTAATTATAGAGTTCTGGTTCTACAGGTCCAATGGCAATTTGAAGAGATTACTTTTCTCTGTTTAAAGTGTGCAAATGATGTTGAATGTTTGACAGGATAATAGGAGTTCGGTTATTTGAAATTGTTGTATGTTACAAAATTCCAACACAGCGTTTCGATGACTGAAATCTATCCTCTTCGTCATGACACGTTTTATGCCACATTTTGTAACACATAACGATGGCAAATGGCCAAAACCCTACTATTCTTTCAGAATATGTTTTTAAGACTAAGTTCAATAAGAAAAATAATATTGCTCTTTGTTTAAAAGATATTGTAGAAACATTTTTAAACGTTAAGTATAGGTACGTAGCATATGGTACAAAACCCTCTCGCAAATCTGTGAGAATTTTTAGGTCATCTTTTAGCAAGTGACTTTATGGTTTATTTAACTATGAATATAACGTGGCATTAAACAATGATATACATTCTAATTGTTAGGTTTACGTGGTTGACTAATAGACCTATTAGACTATGGATATAACGTGGCATTAAACAATGATATACATTCTAATTGTTAGGTTTACGTGGTTGACTAATAGACCTATTAGACCTTCGTGACTAATATCACAGCCTTGCAATTCTCACGGTGTCGAAGCATTGCTTACAACACGATTAACTTTTGGAGATATTCCGGCCTCAACACAGCGGTGTAGAGCCATTGTTGTGCATGTGACGAATTAAAACCGTTAAATATACAATAAATATTATTTTAACATTTCTAAAATAATAAATTAATGAAAGATCTTTTTAAAGATGTTTGGATACCCGAAATTTTCAGAAGGGTTCTCCTCTGGTTTTTATGCCTTACAGTCCAAACTACACTGGAGACAGCAAAAACTGTTGTGTGAGACTTATTGAAATTACATTTTTAAATCTAATTTATAAAATAAAATTAAGTGGGGCTTATCTATTGTTCGACGACGGCTTTCTTACAATATTTCCTATTCTAACACAATGGCATAAAAGTACATTCTGATAGACTTATCTGTACAGTCTGAAGAGATGTTTTGGTTCATCCCCACTAGCGCGGGGTAGTACTGAAGGCACGATCGTATTGTTTGAACAGTCTCCCCTAGAGCAGGTCAGACAATAGTTTTTATCTTGGACGGTACTGGTAGTGGAGCGCCTGAGCGTTTTGACCTCGGATACAATCACAGAGAATTAATTTATATGGTCGATGTGATATTTTGTTTTTAAACTTATAAATTGAAATGTAAAAATAATTGTGCTCTTGACAAATAATTAGTTTTATTAATATAATAATTTATTTATTAATTCTTTATCATTTTAAATATTTAAAGAAATTACTAGAAACATGTAATTTTTAGCCATATGGGTTTGGTACAGAAACGTCTATTAAAGCTACTAGTATACGAAAGGTCGTAGGACTCTTGAAAAGGTTCTACAACGTGTAGAGGAGAGCGGAGCGGCAGGTGCAAAGTACAGCACAGTTTGTCGGCTAGTGTTGTTTTTCTGTAACATTGAAAATTCCGAATTTTGATTAATAACTTTAGTTTATATTTGACATATTTTTTTAGTAATTTTTTTTAGATAAATATAGAATTAAAAACCAACTAAACAAATATAATATTAATAAAGAAAATACAGTGAAAGAACTATTGTTCCATTGATCTTTAACTTACGAGTAGTTTTCGAACAATGGAGGAACTAACGAGCGTAGCTGCGTCACATCTAATCACGTGGGTTCATCTGGCGAAACAAATTCACGTTTTGGTTAAATAATTAGCAGAGAAGTAACCTCATTAGGTGTCGCTTCTCGGGAATGACAGAATGGATTGGTACCTCGCTTACAAACTGAATTGGTTTAAAACAGATTTTTAACTTTCAAGTTATCAGCAAAATATATTAATAAGAAATATATAAAATACTGTTGATCCAATTCTGCAGCTTCAACGTATATGTGTTTAAAAATCAAAACCAATGATGAACTGAATATATAGATATGTATATATGAATGAATATATATATATATATATATATATATATATATATATATATATGTTACTTATTTACTTGCTTTATTTGAAGATGGCGATCTGCGAAAAAGATATAAATCCATTTCTTACCCACTATTTCCAGAAATTTCTATTAATTTGAAAAGGTTGGACAATTGTCCTGACTTTATGGAGGTATGTTATTATACCATTGTAAATGACAAATGAATGAAACATTTAGAATGATAATATATAAGCTTTGTTTAAGATATTTAAAGAATAATAATAATAATAGTAACACTTAGGTAATATTTGATGGATATAAAAAAGGAAGTATTAAATCTTTATAAAAATAGTACCTGCAAATTCATATTTGGTCAGCAAATGACGTAGTTATTCAATATTGAAGATGAAAGTATTTCAATAAAATTTAAATTCCAATAACAATAAACCAGTTACCTTTTCCAGATAATCTATTTATTGCAAATGTTATTTTGTAGTTATAAAAGGAGATACTGAGTTGAGTGTGGATGTTTTTACTGTAGTGAACCATGTTCACAATGCAGAAAAAAAATAGGTGCTCCAATATCTCACTCGTTATAAAGTATAAAAATAATTGAAATAGAAGAAAGAACTTACTTGATGTATACGAAAATGTAAAATGTTAATATGAACAAATGATTTATAAATAATGTACTTTTCTATTTAATATTTCTTAATTTGATAATTGTATATAAAATAAATAAATAAATATATATATATATATATATCTCATATCATATACAATTACACAATAAATCAAACATACAAAGAGATAAAGTTATTTAAAACCGGACTTCAACTTTACTGGGAGATACAGAAAACTTGTCGCGGTAGCCTTCCCCCCTCCAATTTGGTCACGAGATAAATAACGTGTCTAGCCACAATTCCCCTTTACAGTTACACACAGATTCAGATTTTGCACTGAATATTCTTAACTACTATAATTATATGTTTAATAAAATATATTTTGTATTGAATTTATGTACAAGTTGTACACTTGTTTTACAAAAATCTAATATACACGGTTGAGTTGAAAATTTTGCGTGATCACTTAATGTACCTCAAATATGTCAAAACCCGTTCTAAACTCATGACAGTGCTAAATAATAGTACATCACACATTCTATCTGTCAGTAAGACACCATGAGCTCCGGGTTTGGATTCCTCCACACTATCATAAAATATTTGAAATGTTAAAGATATAGTTGAACCTATTGTAACAAATATAACAATATGATGCACAGAATACGAGTTATACGAGATTACAAAACCTGCTGCACTTCTCAACTCTTGCACATCCCCGAAACACTGCTTAATTACCGTAAACTGGATCAAGAGTAACGAGTATGTTCCAGTGATAATCACTTATTTCAGGAATGTTTGTTATAGTAATTAAGTAGGATATACCTATCACGTCCCGTTATTCAGCAGGGAATCTTCAAGTACATATTTTAACAAGGATTAATTCGGAAAAATAATTCTTCCGTCGAATTCACAAATCTTTTCCTAGCGGTCTATGATTCTCTTGCACTTGCATTTAGTGCATTAGTATGCAGGGTTTGATGTTAAACTAAAAAATATTTTATACTAAATAAATATGTTTATGATATTGTTTCAATATTATGTTAGAAGGGTATTGGTGGTGGTACTGTAATACCTATATCAATACAGGTACAAGTTATTAGCAAGATACTGTTCATATAAAAATGTTTAAAAAAGGGGATAAATAGCAGGACAAAATTGCACAGTCCTTTCCCCCCAACTAGACCCACTCTCTATGCATTTAGAAATAGCTTGACTTCCGGAAACGGTAAGCGAGAAAATGGGAGCTAGCCAGACCAACATATATATTTTCGCAATGTATCGCTTAGTAAATAGATCCATACTTGTCCATCAGATTTGCTATTCTGTGTGTTGTAAAATGTGTATAATTATATTTTCTGAGATGTGTTCGTCGATCAATACTGTTAATTAATGTCTGACATAAACCATTCATGCATGTGCATATGAACAGTCAAGGTCTGACATAAACCATTCATGCATGTGCATATGAACAATCAAGGTCTGACATAAACCATTCATGCATGTGCATATGAACAATCAAGGTCTGACATAAAACATTCATGCATGTGCATATGAACAGTCAAGGTCTGACATAAACCATTCATGCATGTGCATATGCACAATCAAGGTCTGACATAAACCATTCATGCATGTGCATATGTACAATCAAGTTCTGACATAAACCATTCATGCATGTGCATATGAACAATCAAGGTTTGACATAAACCATTCATGCATGTGCATATGAACAATCAAGGTCTGACATAAACCATTCATGCATGTGCATATGAACAATCAAGGTCTGAGTAATAACAGTTCACCGTCTGATGTTAATTATTTCTCATTGAAGAGTAATTGTAAGTGTAAAAGCAATGAATCAGTGAATGTGAGAAAGTAAAAGCATCCAACATCAGTGTACAGAAACAACCCTTTGCTATGCCTCCTCCTCATACTCTCGCTCTCTTCTCCCTGCCTCTGTGTCTTTTGTCAATTATCCTTATTAAATAATAATGTATGAATTACTGTGCATGCGACTTTCTCTCTCATGAAGCAATTATTTTGTGCAATATTATGGATTTCTAATTGATCTGCTGCAATAAACTCTATGCATATATTATATAGCACACACATTGCAAGGAGACTTTGATAAAGAATTATCATAGATGTTGACTCGCAGAATAACCGTAGTCATATGTAATCATTATTTGTCAACTTTATCGATACATTCAGGTTGATATTATTAAGTGTAAATTACTGATAAAACATAGTTTCATACAATTTGTATTGTGAAGAGCAACAAATAGGAAAATGCAGAAGATCAAAGAGAGATACAGAAAGAACTACACCAAAAATTTTAAATTGTAGTTTCATTTTTTTAATAAAGCATTTAAGTATAATGTCGAAGAGGAAAAGCATTTTTATTGGTTAAGAAATGTGCATTAGTGTAACAAAACGCAAGATATGAATTAAGCTATGCAGAATAACATTTCGGAGGATCGATAGTAGTGTATTCATTGTAGTATAAAGGGAGATAGTAGATATTGAGTTTTATAAAATGTATTTGATATTGAAGGAAGGAATTTTAGAATTAGAATAATTCTAACAGTTGTATTATTGTTTGTAAGGAACACGTTTATATGATATTAATATTGTTATAATCCTTTGTTTGAAGTTTTTTTGACGATGAAAGGATTGTGAATGAAACAGGGGTTTTCCGGACATTTACCATCGTTCAGTGAAACAGAAAATCATTAACACCGCAATTATTATAATTGCGGAAGAGTTGCCGTGGAAATAATTATGGAAATAATAAATAAAATAAATGCCATGGCTAGCCTCCTACCTAAAGGAGCGAGATCAGACAGTAGGGATTTCGAACGTCTTCTCAAACAAAATTAAAGTGCCTCATGGTGTCCCTCAGGGATCTATTCTTGGGTCTCTTTTATTCCTGATTTATGTCAGTAGATTGAATTCTGTGATCTAGCATGGAAAACGTGTTCAATATGCTGACGTCACTACTCTCTGTTTTAAAAGCAAAACATTGCATGAACATGGAAACAAACCAATCCAAATCGAATGTTGTACATTTCTGCCTTAGACAGAATGAGCTTTCAGAACGGCCAGCTGTATTTGTGGATGATGTCCTTTTAGAGGAAACATACTCCACAAAGTTTCTAGGATTGTTCCTTGACAGAGGATTGACCTGGGATGACCACGTCGACAATATGTGTGCTAGAATTTTAGCAGGCATATACGCCTTGCGCCACCTAGCAAAGCTATGTTCCCCTAAAGTTCTAAAAATGGTCTGCTATGGCCTAATTTAACCCACACTTTGGGGAGGTTGTGCCAAAGAAGACTCCAAAGAAGGCTGTCAGAATAATTGGAAAGTTAAATTACAGAGAGTCGTGCAGGGAATCTTTTAGGGAGCTTGAATTTCTGACATTGCCCTGCCTCTACATATACGACGTGATGATGTATTGCAAATCAAAATGCACTATGGTCCGCGGTGAGGACATTCACCGATATGAAACAAGAGTCAGGGACAAATATCGAGCCCAACAGCATAGGCTGACGCTTACGCAGCATCTGCCACAACAAGTTGGTGTCAGATTGATCAATAAGCTCCCGGAAAGTATAAAGAACAACAATAAAAACCAATTCAAAACTCGTATAAAACGCCTATTGGTGTCTAGAGCGTTCTACTCTGTCGATGAGTTCATGATGAGCCGCTGGGATTTATGAGAGGCACAGGATCTGGAGTCAGTGAGAGTGTGCTTGAGTGAATGTGTGGAAGTGTAGGTTTGGGTGCATGTGTAATGCTTTAACGTTGGCATGTGTGAAAATTATTTACAACATGATTTACTGACATTTGCAATGCAATGTAAAATTGTAAAAATGCAATAACATATTATTTGATTTGGCCACAAAAACCGCTAATATCAACATACCATTCTTTTAAATATTTAAAGCCAAAGGCACTATACTTGAACATTGTGTGAAACAAAGTATAACCTTTCCGATGATTAGTTGATGTTTCCGTTTTAGCCCCACCACAGTTGCTAATACTTCGACAATTTCTTGTTGCAAGACACTTGTGAGACGTTTGAGTATTAGAATACTCGTTGAACAATATGAAAAACCTTCCCATACCCCCAATATTTTAATTATTAAAAACTTATAAACCATTTATTTTCTTTAAAACAATTATATATGCTAAGAAAAATAACGGAATAAAAATAGTTTTGATTTGCAAAAGCTGACATTAGATTAATTATAGGTTAAGTTCTGTTAGGATCTGATAGGTTGGGTTAGGTTAGGTTTCTTTATAACTTCCTGTTTTTAAATATGTATTTAATTGTGAATGCATATTACCCTTTGCATAATTTTCGACACCAGTTATATTGTGAAGTGTTCACAACATTGTGAGGCACAACTATACAGTACGAGTAAGCAAACAAACTTCTTATGTGCTGAAATCTGAAGTGTTCACAACATTGTGAGGCACAAATATACAGTACGAGTAAGCAAACAAACTTCTTATGTGCTGAAATCTGAAGTGTTCACAACATTGTGAGGCACAACTATACAGTACGAGTAAACAAACAAACTTCTTATGTGCTGAAATCTGAAGTGTTCACAACATTGTGAGGCACAAATATAAAGTACGAGTAAGCAAACAAACTTCTTATGTGCTGAAATCTGAAGTTTTCACAACATTGTGAGGCACAAATATACAGTACGAGTAAGCAAACAAACTTCTTATGTGCTGAAATCTGAAGTGTTCACAACATTGTGAGGCACAACTATACGGTACGAGTAAGCAAACAAACTTCTTATGTGCTGAAATCTGAAGTGTTCACAACATTGTGAGGCACAACTATACAGTACGAGTAAGCAAACAAACTTCTTATGTGCTGAAATCTGAAGTTTTCACAACATTGTGAGGCACAAATATACAGTACGAGTAAGCAAACAAACTTCTTATGTGCTGAAATCTGAAGTGTTCACAACATTGTGAGGCACAACTATACAGTACGAGTAAGCAAACAAACTTCTTATGTGCTGAAATCTGAAGTTTTCACAACATTGTGAGGCACAACTATACAGAACGAGTAAGCAAACAAACTTCTTATGTGCTGAAATCTGAAGTGTTCACAACATTGTGAGGCACAACTATACAGTACGAGTAAGCAAACAAACTTCTTATGTGCTGAAATCTGAAGTTTTCACAACATTGTGAGGCAAAACTATACAGAACGAGTAAGCAAACAAACTTCTTATGTGCTGAAATCTGAAGTGTTCACAACATTGTGAGGCACAACTATACAGTACGAGTAAGCAAAAAAACTTCTTATGTGCTGAAATCTGAAGTTTTCACAACATTGTGAGGCAAAACTATACAGAACGAGTAAGCAAACAAACTTCTTATGTGCTGAAATCTGAAGTGTTCACAACATTGTGAGGCAAAACTATACAGTACGAGTAAGCAAAAAAACTTCTTATGTGCTGAAATCTGAAGTTTTCACAACATTGTGAGGCACTAGAGAGGGAGGCCTAGTTTTATTCCTAATGATTTGTTTTAGCCTAATTTCTCATTGGAGGCTGTGGTCATCATGACTTACTATCAGGTTCTTGAAAATATGATTCTATATCTTTATTTAATGAATTATCTTACTTATTTTATAGTTATTCAAAATATTATTATTCATCAGTATAATTATTGCGATAGGTATTTGCACACCTGTAGGATGTTTTTTATCCAACAACAACTACGATGTGCTTAGCAACTGAGAATAACAACGATGAGTGTCCACGTTGTACTTGCCTAATACAATTTAATTACGATTATTCACTTTAGTCTAATACTCGTATATGCATAATACATCTAAATATTCTATGTAGATATTCTCTATTTTTTACTAACAAGATTTTAGGGTTTATTGGTGTACTCCTGTAGGCAGTGCCTTTATTTCCTTAGGTCACGTTTATATACCTAATGCTAAGTTATTACAGGTGATAGAGAAACTAACTTGAAAAACTATAACATTTTATTGTAATCTAATCGTTTTATGAAAAATGTTTAATGAATAATAAACACTTAGTATAACACATAATCATAGTAATCTTGAAATAAAAATCGATTACTTCACAATTTATAAACATGTTTGAGAAATGAAAGACTCGATGAGTGTTTTACAAGTTAACTGAAAGGTGAAGTGAATTGTCATCTCGAGTTGAGCATTAACGAGAAGGTGAGTAGCAGAAGAAGTCGAAGTGTGTGAGGAAAGTGGCAACTGGACCCTCCGTGCTGCATAGCCGCAGGGGTCTCTCCTGGAACAAAAAACAATGGCTTTGGTATAGGATACAAGCAAGGGCAATGGATTTATTTAGATAACTATACGGATTTAAGTATACATAAAATAAAATAATACAAATAGTTGTGTTGTGATATCAGAAATAAAATTATATTGCACTTTCTTAGTTGATTCACCGCACAGGAGTCTTTTTGCGTTTTGAATGTGTATACATGAAAAATAATGCCATTACTTGTGAGTACATCGGTTTACATAACTATTTTACATGGCAATTCACGCCAATAACTACAATTATATGTAAACTTAGGTAACTTTGTCTAAATTTAAATTAATAAATTACTTTAGGCAATCTGTATATATATATATATATATATATATATATATATATATATATATATAGTTTACAATTTGTCCTAATTTTATAAAAAATCCTTTAAGTGAATGTCATAAACCTGGGTGGAAGGATATTGTACTACTGGAGTTCAAAGTGCTCTTTATCGAAAAAGCCTTTTTTGCTTTACAGAAGCTTTTCACGCGACAGGTGCCAAATGTCATCCTGTCTAGTGCCTGGAAATCGATTACATTGTAGCATAATTTACAGAACTTTAGAATACAGAACTAATTATTCCTACGTCCCTCTATTCAATATATGCCATCCATAGTTATATTCAAGTCCAAATCCAAGTTGGAGGACTCGAGGACTGGAGTCTGTTAGCATTGCCTCAGCGGTTACTCATCAAAATACGAGTCTATTTCCCCCAGGTACTCCGTTAGTATAGTCAGATTTAAGGCAAAATAGGACAAGGTCCGCGGCACGGTGGGGAGGCGGTGTTGCCTGTTAGAACGCTGTGACTTGTGCAACGCCGCAAGGACTTGTCACCGTACAACCGGATCATCGGCGACAATAGCTTTTTGATATAATAACACATCCGCCCGTTACATACCTAGTGGCTTACATTACGATATTAACAACAACCTCTGTAATGTCACAATAATGTGTTAGTTACAACGTTATCGTTCAAAATATGTTCGTTGTATAAGTTTTATGGTGGTTTATATTTAGATATAGCGTTTAAATCTAAATACAACTATGTTTTATTGGACACAACATCTTTAATAATAAGAGAGATCGTATAAAGAGAATACTAATATAAAAATTTAACCCGGTAATTTAAAACACATTTTACCATTTCTAGAACGGTTTCATATGGTGAAAAATGTGCTTTTTACATGGTCGCCCTCTTATCTTACGAGTTAAGTCTTGGAAAAAGACTGTTGGTCGGAATCAGGCGGAACTTTGGAGAACAAACACAACGCTCACACACCACTAGACAATCACTTCAACAAAGCCACAATGATACTGACTGAGGGACGAAGGGAGACTTGGCTGTAAGGGTAGTCAGCGAGGTAAGCCCATTCGCCCAGACGACGGCAGTCACCTCCCCTCCCATTCTACAGACTCTGTGACCCGTTAGTGTACCCTGAACCACGCGTCCCACCCCCGCCATGCCGATGAATGTTGGTGGCGTGAAGGTGTATCCCAAAAAAACGGTTGTATCGGATAACCTTAAAACCTGGCCATTTCAAATAAATCGATCTTCTCGTATTACTAGATAACAGTTTTTGTGAGGAAATGGTTTCTTTGAAGTAGCGACACGGAGGGCGCGGGTCTGCGCGGCGGAGGTTTAGAAGATTTATTCCGGCACGGGATTCTACCCATGGACATCGGACAACCCCTAGAAGCCCGAAGATCCGATTTTGATGTTCCGCCCCATTTAAATTAATTTATTTTGCGTTTGGACAGTAATAAATAGTTTTTATACGTAATTTTTAAAAAGTTAAAATTGTAATCTAATTCTTTCATTACATTACAAACATAACAGTGAGCATTTTGTTTGTAAGTATTTTTTTTATACTTACAAACATAACACACACTCATTCAATTTTGTACACCAGATCCGTAATTTGGCTGATTTTAGGCCAATACCAATTAGTTATCCCAACGACTCTCCATAAACTCATCAACCGAGTAAAACGCATTTGCCACCAGATGGTGCTTCAGTCGGGCTCGAATGTGATTTTAGCATTTCTGTTTATTAATCAACCTAACACCAACTTGAGACGGCAAATGCACAATTGCCGCCGTCCTGTGCAGTTGTACTCGCAAGTTGTCCCTGTCTCACTCTCGTTCCATACTGGTGGATGTCTCAGCCTTGTATGACAGTACATTACTTGGTCCAGCAGTACATAACCACCTCCAGCACATAGAGGCAGGGTAAAGTAAGCAGTTTTAGTTCCCTGATCGCATCCCTACGCGCCCCTAAAGTCTAGTTTCCGCATAAACCCCCCACGTGCCTGGGTCAAAGCTACGACGACTTCGGTGAATTGGTATCTTGTAAATAACTTTCTTTATTGTCATTGTTAACCCCTCCTAGCCATCTATATCTTCTGTAATATTAATCTCTTTATTGTTTGGTTAGCTCGTTAGTCTCTCAATCATGCACTAATCTAAGTATAAGAACTTAATGAAAAAGAAATTGCAGTGAATTTAGTGAAACTAAATGAAGTCCAATTCTGGTTTATTCCCTTTAAATTTTTACATTACTGCACATAAATTTTAACTTTGTATGAATGGCACTGGATCTAAAGGAACGCGGTCAGTCGCGTATAATATGCCAGTAGCCGAGTGTCACATGACTTTGTCTAGAGCCAGGAGTCAAAACTATGTAAACAAACATGTTGTATAGAATCATACTATAAGTATCATAGTAAATTTTTCAAGCCTCTGTCTCATACCGTTATTTAGTTCCATTATATATAATGTATACTTTCGCAACCCTGTTACTCGTAACTAGTTAGTATTATATATTTCTCCAATGTTCTTGGAAATAAATTCTTAGTGGAATAATAGCGTAATTGGCACGTGTAGTAATTATTTCTCTCTCGAACTTTGTAGCCGTTCGACATTTCACCACTAGTTACCAACTCGCGCGCCTTGTCCGATGTCCGTAAGTCAAATTTACATTTTCCATATTATAAATTAGCTCTTTCATGCAAGATTACTATTTTGAATGTAATATAAAGTAAATTTGTAAATGGTCAAATATGGTGATGTTTGATTAGTCAGAATAATACAGATATTAGTTGTGGTGATTACAGATATTTGTTCTCTTCCTTCTGACGAAACCACGTTGTCGTGATTATAAGTTGTCTCGATGACTGACTATTATCGTCGCGATTTTGTTTTAAGCGAGTTATTATTCAACTTCGAGTACTTCCAGTATTCATGATCTAGACTTCTAGTATTCTAAACTTCCGTTTTGTGGCTACAGCTGCAATTTCGAGCCAAGATGATGACGCAGCGGTGTGTGAGTCGACATTGACGTGAAAGAAAGTCATTTTACAGTTTTATTAAGTGATTAGTTCGTGGGTAAAATTACAAAGAACATAGAACCATCAGGCCCACTCTACAAGATATCATTTAATATCATTATTACTCTATTTAGGCAGCAACGTGACAACTTTTACTTAACATCCAAAATTGGTGCTTGTACGTTTTATTTGGCACAAGTAAACTTTTAAATACCAATGAATATATTACTACGACCTCAAAGATCTCCAACCTCACGTGTTTTCGTCCATTTCTGTACTGATATTTTCCATAGATTCCTCCTTTACTGACCTACGAGAAAATGAATTTAAAAAAATACGAGATTTCAGATTTGGATTTATTTACGGCAACTTTTACTGTAACATTATGACCCAGGGTACCGGGTACTTGATAGTACAAACAATTTGTACATTTTACTGCAGACAACAACACATCAGGTGTGGCGCCGCTGTCCTCTACTCTCTCACTTAATCCCAGTTTCCTGGAGAATAAGACGCGATGATCGGACACAGAATGCACGTGCCCAGATCTCATTGGTACTGTAATGCTCTTAGCCAAGTTCTTTGCAGACTTTATCCTACACAGAGGGAGGGCGGGAGGTTACCTTTGAGTTTATGTCGGTTGCTATAAACTGATTATGAAAATAAAATGTCATTATTATACAGACACGTATTCGATATGGCATACAAGCACAATGTCAAACCGGTTTACGTACCAGTTTTACCTAATTACAAATTAAAACCTGAAATATATTTACAAACTATTCAACTGGTAATTTATATTTTGTTGTATTTATTATCTTTCATCTATCCTTGTCACAATCCGTACGTAAAATTAAAATAAGTAATTTATTAAATAAAATGGACTCAATTCACCATTATGTAATAACAATATACTTTGGTGTTTATTGTATGAACACCAAAAATACATTTGTAATTATTTTCTAATGAATAGTTGTTAATTTTAAAGGCAAGACGACATCGCGTTATTACAGTTATAAATATGTAACATACTCGGTTTATAACTCAAGAATTCCACTATAGGTGTTTGAAACAGAAATAGTCAGAATAGCCAAGGAGTAGCAGTGTCATAACCATCCGAAGAAACCGGCTTAGTTCTGTAACGTAGAGAGTGATACGAGAGGTAGCAGATGAAATATTGGAAAAGTGTCCAAACTTTGAATTGTGTGACTTTTGTCAACAACAAGTACTAAGTCTCCTTAATACATTCGACTTAGAAAGTTTCTAGAAGTGATAAAGCAACCAAACCGTAGTCGCAAGACTTTAAGTACTTTACTTGTTAAGATGTCCTTTTAGTGCGTTCTTCTTAGAGAGGTCATAAATATTCAAATAATACTGCGTAGGTATGAATTCCACTTCAAAACTTAAGCTCCACTTAAAGCTCTCACTAAATGGATTTTTGGATCTAACAATACAAAAAGCGATACGTTATTACTTATTATTAAGGATTGTTGTAATGTTCTTGGTCGGAAACGAATCTTCTCGCCTAAAGTATCAATTAAAGACACGATTTAAGTTTATAACTAATAATAATAACAAATTTCAATTTCTTTGATTATATTTTTTTGCGATGGAAGAATTGTGAAGTGAAAAGGATTTTTTTCTAGACATTTGCCATCGTTCAGTGATACAAAGAAACTGACATCGAATTAATGGTTTGTTAAAATCACTAAACGATGGCAAATATCCGGAAAACATCATGTTTCCTTAAATTTTACAATATTGCATTATACATAGAGAGGCGCAGTGGAGTTAGTTTTGAAAAGAAACCACAGATAACCTTCACATATTTTATTCTAAAAGTTTTCTAGAAAGGAAAAATAAAGAATATATTATTTCAGAGCTCTGGCACAACTATCTTATGGGACATGAAGTACAGATTAGATACCAGATGCTTAGACCAAATATTTGTGCCATAGAAAAATTTAACTATATTTAAAAAGCTGATTGCTTTGGGAAATGCTACAAGATGTAAAGCAATATAGAGTATAAGTGGATAGTGGGGAAGTGGTTGATCTGCTTGGGTCAAGCTGCTGCACAGGCACCGATACCTGATGGTGAAGTTGCTGTAGTAAAACACATTTGAGGCCTTAGCAGTTGGCAATTAAACGTTTAAGTGTGGTGAAACGGTATCTACTAAAACCAATTGATTATTCTTTGTTGTTTCTTAGCTTTTTTGACGACGGAAGTATTGTGAAGGAAGCAGGACACTTGTAATCGTTTAGGTGTTACTGATTGTATTGTATCACTGAACGATCGCAAATATTCGGAATAAGCCTGTTTCCTTCACAATAGATTATATATTTGTTAATAATTTATTTTGGACATTGTTAAACAAATGTTCTATACTTTTAGTATTAATGCCATACCATAGGAAATAAATACACGTGAAACCGATGAAATTCAGTAAAAAATCACTACGATATTAAACTTCATACAATGATATGTCAATATTGGCAATCATGAACTCTATGAACCAAGAAGCCCAGCCAATTGGAAATGGAAACCCTTGTTGTTTCTAAAAGCTTTGAACGGAGACTATAATATTGTACTTACAACTGTAACAAATATTAGCTGTGGTATAGCGTTAACTATTTTAACATATTTTTAAACACACGTGTTAGTGCCACTAAACTTTTAAATTTATTATCAAATTTTATAAACGATTTATCTGCCAGTATTATGTATAATTAATATAATCGATATGATAATTAAAGTAAAAGATCAATATAATTCAAACTTCTTGAATACTGTTGAACATTTACTTTTATCTTATTTTTATCTTACAATTTATTATCAAAAGCTCGCACGTATACGAGTATTTATATAGATTTAAGTACCCGTACTGAGAGAATGTTTACAGTAATATGCTTCACTGACCAAAATGTTTGAACGATATTTACAAGTTTAGTAATAAGTCTCCTAATTTCTGTTAACGGTTTTAAGGGATTATAACTGTAAAAATACTAATAATTTTGAACAGTGGCATAGTAAGTAACGTGTTAAAATGAGTTTTTAAAAAAACACGTGAGGCTTCATTCTATTAAAAGAGTTTTAGAATTGGCTCACATACAGAAAAGGAAAGTCCAATTATATATATATATATATAAAATTTTCAACAAATATTGAATCGCAAAAAGTACTTGCTCCGCCGGGACTCGAACCCGGAATATATAAATACAAATATATTTATATATATATAAATATATATATTTATAAAAGTAGATAGTAATATGGGGTTCCTGGCGCACTTTCGGAGCCGACCGAAAAGCAATGTAAAATACTGTTCAATGTACCATAAAGGAAGCTGAGAAATAACACAGCAAATCTCAATGAAAAATTAACCGAATCTACAGTCGTTTCGTCTCCAAAAGCGATCGGTACATTACTATCTACTCTGTGGAATGAAAAATTAACCAAATCTACAGCTGTTTGCTTCTACTTTCTTAAGCTGTGCTTTGTAAAATGTTGTCAAATCTGCTACGAATAAAGGAAAAATCTTCGAAATCTTAATAAAATTTAATCAATTTAAAACATTTTTACTAAAAACATACTTTAATAAAAAACTTTTCTACTAAATAGTCACCAAACAACATGAACTCACCAAAGTCTCTACAATTTCTAGCATTAAAACAGTGCAACAAAGATGAATTCAGTGAATTGCCGGTTTATTCTCAACAACAGTTGATACCGTCTTTAAATGAAACAGAATTAAAAGAACTTGTAGAGTCTTTTGCAGAAAGAACGTCTAATGGAGTGTTTTACTATCGGCAAAAAACGAAAAAAATAAGGGATTATATATTTAATATAATTACGAAAGATATTGAAAAGAAAGTAAAAAATAAACAAACAGAGAGTTTTTCATCGTTTTTTTATGACATTTTTCCCATATTATACGTCCTTTCAAGATAATCAAGACTTAATTGATGAATTTCTTAGGAATTTTTGTGAGTATCAAGATTTATCAACACAATTCATTAAAGAGCATTATAGAATTTTTCTTATAGAATATAGCCACATTTTGTGTGAAACAAAAGGTATTACTGTAGATAATATTCCATGTGATTCCTATGAAGAAAGACACCAACTATGGTTATCAAAACAGTACTATGACGTGGGGAGGGACTGCAAGTTTTAGAGTTAAGACTTTATTCTACAAAGTTAATTGTTATAATTTCTTTATCTTTAATAGTCTTCTTTCCAGTAACAACCAAGTGTAATTTTTCATTTTTGTTTAATTCTTTAATGACAGTCGAGGTGTGCTACTACAGACCGACCATCACGATAATCGCTTCGCCTGCGTCATATACGTAGTGATATCACGCCGTGAGAGGCGCAATCGTTGGTTTACAAGTACCATTTAGTTAAATAAATTTTTCTATCTAAATGGAGCGCGATAAAATATCATGTCCGTTCTGCAAAATAGAAATTTTAAGAAAAAACTATGATCGCCATTATAATTCTAAAAGTCATGAAAAAAACAAGCAAATTTACAATAATGAACTAAATTATTTAAGACAGTGGGCTAGAGAAAATAAAATTGCCGATCACGAAAACATGTTTAATATTGAGAAATTACGTGAATTAAAGAGAAATTTCAAAGTTGAAAAGAAAAATCTCGACCTATTTAATGATGAAAAACTTCATTCAATAGCATGAAAAGTTGGCCTATCGGTACTAACGATAAAACCAAGTCTGAAATGATCGAAGAAATTGATAAAACTCTTAAAGTAAAATCCGAAAAATATCATTGATGTAGAAGTTTTATCCTCAATACACGGTCTTTTCAAGCAATACATTTTAACAAACTTGAACGACAATTCCATGTCAATTTACAAATATCTTTCAATTATGCGGTCAGAAATTAAAAGTTTAATCGAGAAATTTCAAGAAAAATGTTAAAAATATGAAGGGCTATCTCTCTTTGGAATGTGAATACGAACGAACTTTAGTGAATGGTGAACCGCAAACATGTCTAATGTATTTTACTATCAAAGCAGACGAAATCTTTGACGTAAACGACTTTATTACTAAGCAATTTAATAAATTAACACATCGAGAACAAACGAATAATCCAAATAAAGGTTCCGGATGGACATTTAAAAGTTGTAAACAACTAGTTTTGAGCCTTAACAAACACGAAATGATGAATGCAGGATCATACATCGATTTACCAAAGAATATCAAAGATAAAAAAGCTTGTATAAATATAAAAAATAGAGATGATTTTTGCTTTATTTACTCAATAAGATGTGCTATTGAAAAACCAGAAAGAGACTGTGAACGTGTAAAGCAATACGAAAAATTTGTGAATGACGAAATATTTTCAGGTATTGAGTATCCAATGTCTCTGAAAGATATACAAATATTTGAAAAACGAAGCTACAATTCCAAGTACAAATATCCAAAAATGTCTATAAATATCTACAGTTATGATGAGAAACTCAATATTGTTCCGTTAAAAAATTTCTGAAAAATATGATGCCGAGTTAGAAATCGATTTATTGTATGTTAAACAAGAAGAAAAATCTCATTATGTTTTGATAACCGATTTAAATAAACTCGTGAGTTCTCAGTTATCCAAGCATAAGGAAAGAAAATTTCTTTGTAGAAGATGTTTAAGCCATTTTTACAAATCTGGAGATTTAACAGATCACTTAGAAATTTGTAAAAATCATGAAGTTTGTAAGCCAATTATGCCATTTCCAGGTCAAACAACTAAATTTACTAATTATCAAAAGAAATTTAACCATCCGTACGTAATTTATATGGACTTTGAGAGCATATTGGAAAAGATTCCGACATGTAAGAACAATCCAGAAAGATCAACTACAACCAAGATTCAGAGGCACATTCCTTATGGTTTTACTCTATATTTAGTGTCGAATGTGACCAATCGCATGTACAAACCGATATGTTATCGTGCCAAAAATGAAGAAGATTTGAAAAACGTCCCGACAAAATTGTTTGAAGAACTCAATAAATTATCGAAATACATAGCGAAAAAATATAATTCTAAGAACATGAAACCTATGAAATTGACAGAAGAAGAAGAAATTTCGTATCAAAATTCAAACGTTTGTCATATCTGTGAATGGTCTGCTTATGATGTTGGGTCAATTCAGTATGGTTTTACTCCTGATAGTTGGAAAGATAAGAGTTATAATAAAGTGAGAGATCATTGTCATTTAACCGGCAAGTTTCAAGGCGCAGCTCATGCATGTTGCAATCTAAATTTGAAATTTCCTCAGAATATTCCCGTTTTCTGCCACAATATGTCAAATTACGATACTCATTTGTACATAAAAGAATTGGCTAAACAATATGGAAATGTTGATTTGATTGCAAACACCGATGAAAAATATATAAATTATTCTGTAAATTCTGGATATGGCTATGAATTCGAAGGTGATAAGCCAAGAAAATTCATCAAGTTTTCGTTTGTAGACACGTTCAGATTCATGGCCTCGTCTATAGAAAAGTTAGCTAAAAATCTAAAGAGAGAAGACTTCAAACATACAAATCATTTTATACAAGATGGACTGAATGAGATAATAGAAAGACAGCCAAATGACGACGACGAGATTTTTAAAATTCTATCTGGAAAAGGAATATTTCCCTATGAATTTATCGACAGTATTGAAAAACTTGATTACACAGAAGAATTGAGAATTCAAGATTTCTATTCACTTTTGACAGATGAGAGCATATCTGAGAAAGATTTTCAACACTACTTAAATGTTTGGAACAAATTAAAAGAGAAAAATCTTGGAAATTACTCTGATTTGTACAATATCCAAGATGTTTTATTGCTTGCTGATATATTCGAAAATTTCAGAAACATTTGCCTTAATTGTTATAAACTCGATCCGGCACACTATCTAACAGCTCCCAGTCTCGCATGGGACGCAATGTTAAAATTAACGAAAATTGAGCTTCAGCTAATTAACGATTATAATATGTATTTGATGATTGAAAAAGGCATTCGCGGGGGCATTTCTCAGTGTATTAAACGATATGTGAAAGCAAATAACAAATATTTGAAAGATTTCGATAAGACAAAGCCCGAAAACTATTTGTTATACGTTGATGCTAATAACCTTTATGGGTATGGCCTAATGCAAAAACTGCCGTTTAGTGATATCAAGTGGATGGATCCAAAAACTTACACAACTGAAGAATGGAAAGAAACAATTTTGGAACTCACTGGCGACGAAGATTATGGCTATATTATTCTCGAAGTTGATCTTGGATATCCAACGAATTTACACGAACATCACAAGGATTTACCTCTTGCTCCAGAACATTTTAAAAACAAACTTTGCACAACTCTACTGGATAAAACTGAATACGTTGTTCATTCGAGAAATTTGAAGTTCTATTTGGAACAAGGTATGATTTTGAAACATGTGAATAGAGTTATTGCATTCGATCAGAAGCCTTTTATGAAAGAGTACATTGATTTTAATACTAATATGAGGACCAAAGCTACAAGTGACTTTGAGAAGGATTTTTATAAGCTGATGAACAACTCAGTTTTTGGAAAAAGTATGGAAAATGTGCGAAATAGATGCGATATTAGACTAGGAAATGAAGAATTTTCAATGAAACAGGCCAAGAAAACGAACTTCAAAAGCTTCACTATCTTTGACGACAACTGTATAGCGAGTCACATGTATAAACAAAAGGTTAAATTTAACAAACCGATCTACATAGGATTTTCAGTTCTTGACCTATCAAAATTGCTAATGTACGAGTTTTTATTACGATAAATTAAAGAGGTTTGATCCAGATTTGAATCTGTGTTACATGGATACAGACAGTTATTTTCTAGAATTGAAACGTGATCCTTACAAAATTATTAAAGAAAATATAGATGACTTTGATACAAGCGATTTTCCAAAAGATCATGAATGTTTCACTACTAAAAATAAGAAGGTAATAGGGAAATTCAAAGATGAGTTAAATAGCGAAGTTTTAGAAGAATTTTGTGGTTTAAGGTCTAAGATGTACTCGTACAAATATCTAGATAAAAACCCAGTTAGGTGTAAAGGAATTAAGAGAAGCGTTGTAAATAAAACAATAAATATCGAAAACTTGAAGAAATGTTTGTTCGAAGATAAAGAAGAATTTAGGGAGATGACAGTAATCAAAAGCTACAAACATGAGTTGTACACCGTCACTATAAACAAGTTAGCACTGAACGCTAAAGATGATAAGAGAATTGTCCTAGAAAATAAGATCGATACAGTACCGTATGGATATAAAGGCGAAATTAAAACAGATATTTTAGACGAATTAAATAAACTTGGAAACTTTGATATGTAAATGGAAGATGATTTAATTCACTGTCACAAGTGTAAAAAGAAAACGAAAAATATAGATTCAAAAATCGTTCAAACTCAAAATGGATTGTATAGAATTGCTGCAAAATGTTCAAAATGTAAGACAAACAAGAGTAAGTTTATAAAGAATCCAAATCCAAAACCTGTTAAGCAAGAATTGAAGACTAAAGATGAGATAGAGATTGAAGCTCGAGAAATTCATGCACCGGTACGAAAGAAGTTTAAAAAGAGAAAAATTATAACATTAGGAATTGACGATTTATGGGCAGCAGATTTAGTTATAATGTCTAACTATTCAGATCAAAATGATGGATTTAAGTATATGTTAAATGTTATTGATACTTTCTCAAAATATGCTTGGTCAAGAGCTATCAAAAGAAAAAACGGCAAGGATATTTCAAAAGCTTTCGAAGATATAGTAAAAGATGCCATAAGGATCAATCACAAACCTCCTAACCTACTTCATACAGATAAGGGTTTAGAGTTTAAAAATAAAGAATTTAACGATGTTTTGAGGAAATACAACATTAAGATTTATCATACTGAAAACGAAGAGAAATCAAGTATTGTAGAGAGATATAACAGAACTCAAAATGAGAGAATGAAAGTAATTTTTGAGATTAATAAAAACTTTAAATGGATCGATATTCTTCAAAAAATCGTAAACAATTATAACGATACAGTTCACAGCACAATCAAAATGAAACCGAAAGACGTAGATAAGGATGCAGAAAAGGAGTTATTAGAGACCGTTTTGAAGTATGTTCCACCTGAAATTCACACGAAAACTAAATTTAAAGTCAATGATCATGTGAGAATTGTTAGTAAAAAACAAACATTTTCGAACAAATATAAGAACAACTGGTCAAGAGAAATCTTTGTGATTTATCAAATTAATAACACAGATCCTGTAACTTATAGTATAAAAGATTTAAATAATGAAGAAATAACCGGAAAGTTTTATGAATATGAATTGAGAAAGTCAAAGATTTTTTCTATATAAATGGAGGCCCAAAAGAAATGTTCAATGTGCAAAGAATTAAAAGGTTTTGAAGAATTTTATAAAGATAAGAATAGAAAAGATGGAATTAATTATAATTGTAAAGATTGTTATAGGAAGTATCATAAAGAGCTGTATGATAAAATAGAAAAATTAACTTTGGAAGAGAAAGAATGTCTTAAATGTAAAGAAACTAAAAAAATTTCAGAGTTTAATAGTGATCACTATAGTAGAGATAAGAAAGACTCATATTGTAAAGATTGTGTAAAGAAGAATCACCATAGATTATATTATGAAGATACTCAATGTGAATGTGGAAGAACTATAAAATGGTTAAATAATTATCAAAAACATTTACAAACCAAATATCATAAGTTAAGAGTTTAACATTTTCATTGTGTAATAATTTTTTCTATTTAAATGGAGTCTCAAAAGAAATGTACAAAGTGTCAAGAAGAGAATAGAAAAGACTGTTATTGTAAGGAATTATACGATAAAATGAACAAATTAACTTTAGAAGAGAAAAAGTGTTACTTTTGTAAAGAAATTAAAAATATTTCTGAATTTAATAACTGGCAGTATAGTAAAGATAGAAAAGATGCTTTTTGCAAAGATTGTGCTAAAAAAATTTTCAGCGAAAGTTATAAAAACGAAATGCCTTGTGAATATGAAAAAAGAATTCTACAATGGTTACCTAGTTATGCTAAACATTTACAAACAAAATATAATAAATCGAGAGTTTTTAGTAAAATTTAGAAACATTTTCATCGTGTAATTTAGATATTCTATAAATCAGTCGAGATTCTGCCATATTTGTAGTAAAATGATTTCTGTTGTATAAAATATTCAAAGATTCTTTCATTTGGTTATACAGATTGATAGAATTTGGTTCGTCATCAATGAACAAAATCTCTAATTCAGGATAATTTTATTTTTAGATGTTTTAATCGGTTTGGTATTTCTCGTTTCTGAGCTCTGATAACGTAATAAGGATATTCCCACATGTGATTCTTCTTAATTAACACAAAAACATGGTGTTTTTTTTTCTTATCAAAATCTTTACATACCATATCTCTCTTCATTAATTCCATTCGCAATTCTTGATTCTCTATTTTCAATGATTTCATTTCATCTTTAATTTGTAACTGTTTTATTTCATCTTTTAACTGCTTATTTTCGTTTTCAAGTTTGTACTCGCCATATTTTCTAATACTCGGTTAAAACTTCTTCTAAAACCCAATTTTGAAACGTTTTCTGCAATCTTCATTTTAGATTTCAGTATTAAAGAATATATGCCTGGTTCATTGATGAAAAATAGTGTCTGGATGTAATTTTTGTAAGAGTCGCGATTCGATACCCTTGTCAGAATCTATGTTTTCAAAGCTTTTTTTGTATTTTTCTTTAACATGATCTATGATAGCTTGTCTCGTATTTTTAAATTCCAATATTTCTGCAACATCTTTAGCCTTAAACCAAAATTCATTATTTTCGTCAACAATTGTAAAGATATGTTTGCTTTTAAATCTAAGTTGATTATTGAGTAGGTCTACAACTGACTCCATTTAGATAGAAAAGAAATTTAACTAGTAATTTTTATTTTGAGAATGAAGGCCAGATTCATTGATAAAAACAGTGTCAGGATGAAGATTGTTAAGGGGCCATTCGAATAGCCCCTTGTTTTTTAAGTAAAAATATTGAATTTTGTCATCATCATCAACTCATTTTTATTCCTTTTTCAATCTTAAATATATTGTTGTTTTACTCTCATTATTTAATAAATTTCCCTCAGAGTCTTGTATAGTTAGAACGATTTTTTGAATTCTTTTAATATTTTTTCTAATTGGAATATAATCGATTTCATTCGGTTTTTCACTGATTTTTGATCCATAAGCAACATTTGGGAAAAATGTGTACAAAATTTCAGATTCTTTGTGTAAATGTTCGGTATGATTTTCAAAACTAGGTTCAACGAGATTACAATGTACTTCAATTACATCAAACGGTCTAAATTTTGGCGTTTTATTTCCTAAATATACCTGATTTGGCTCAATAGTTTCTTGAACAAACCCTAATAAATCTACAATAATTGCTGAAAACATTATTCTTACTGGTGATTTTATTTGAATTTTATTAGAGAGATAATTTTTTTTGCATTTCAAACTTGTTTTCGTCAAAGTTTAAAGATTTATCTGATTGTTTGAATGTTTTCAGATAATTTTTAAGGGAATTTTTAATTTGATCGAAAGTATAATATCCTTTGTTTAAACCATAATATTTTGTTATGTTCTTCTCACTAAATCCTATACAATAAGGAGAACTTTCACTAATATTTATTACAAAATTGTCAGAATAAAAGCCGCTTAAACCGATAAAATAATTTGATTCTTCCTCTAAATGAATAGGATGTTCCAAGTTTTAAAACTAATTTAGAGCTTTCTGAAGTCAACTTGAACAGCTTCATTTTCGCAAGCGTTGCTTCAAGATGAAAATCTTCTATTTAAATGGAGAAATTTTTAAAGCAAAAAGATCAGATAAAACTTCAAACGTTTGAAGAAAATAAGAAAGATCAACCAATCAGATTGTTAATTGTTGGTTCAAGTGGATGTGGAAAAACAACTTTATTATTGAATTTCATCTACAATAGGTTGATTCCTTATTCCAATTTGTACGTCTTTAGTAAATCTTTAGAACAAGACGCCTATAAAAAATTACAAGAAAGATTTGAAAATATTGAGAAAAACTTAAACAAAAAAATATCACATTTTTATAATGCTTCTGAGGACATAGTTCCGTTAAGCGAATGTAAACCCAATTCGTTAATCGTTTTTGATGATTGTATTTTGGAAAATCAGGACGTTATTAAGGAATATTTCGTAATGTCTCGTCACAAAAACATATCTTGTATCTATCTTTCCCAATGCTTTTCAAAGGTTGATAAACAAGTTATAAGAAATAACCTGAATATGTTGTGTATTTTTAAGCAAGATGATCACTATTCGAGAAAGATTTATAACAATTATGTGGGATCTGATATGAGTTTTAACCACTTTATTGAGTTATGTGATAAAATTTGGAAGGAAGACTACGGATTTTTAACTATTAATCTAACTTTGAAGCCTAAAAATGGCAAATATTTGAATAAATTTTCCAATATAAACGTGTGATAATCTAGTTGTTTTCATGTTTTTACGTTCACGTTCCACGTTCACGTTCATGTTTCACGTTCATGTTTCACGTTCACGTTTTACGTTCCACGTTTCGTGTTCTCGTTTCGTGTTCACGTTTTCCACGTTCCACGTTCACGTTTTACGTTCCGTGTTCTCGTTTCGTGTTCACGTTTCCACGTTCCACGTTCACGTTTTACGTTCATGTTTCACGTTCATGTTTCACGTTCATGTTTTACGTTCGTGTTTACGTTTCACGTTCGTGTTTCACGTTCAGCGTTCCACGTTTCGTGTTCTCGTTTCGTGTTCACGTTTCCACGTTCCACGTTTACGTTTCAAAATTTTCCTAAATAAATGGCGAACGTAACTTCAGAAGAAGCGAAAAAACTTGATCAAATAGAAAAGAAATTAATCAAAGAATTTTAAAGAACAGATTCGAATTGATGAAAAAGAACAAGAATTTATTCAAAAAATTAATCAACCTGTAACATCTGCAATAAAAAATGTTGAGGGCAAAATTGAAAGTGTTTTAAGCGATAATCAAAATTTGATGAATTTGGTTCCAGTTGTACGACAATTTGCTGATATTTCGATACCAGAATCTGAGTTTGAATTGCCAAAATTACCATCTTCAACACCATTTAGACCTCGAATCATTGAAGACTCTACCATAGTTGAACCAATAAGTCCTGGAACAACGGATATAATAATTGGTGATGAAATTGGTAAAAAATTTCTTCCTAGAGCAAAGGATGATAAATTTGGTTTGTATTGGGACAGAAAAAAGAAAAGTTTTATGATTGGAAATTTGCCCGTGAATTTTGAGCATAATGATATCATTATTAATGAAAAAACATATGAAGGAACTCAAGGTTTATGGAGATTATTAACAGGCACTGATGTTCCAAAAGACGGTTTATATTCTGAAGAAGACTTGAAAAAAGTATACTGAAATTTTATGGAAATCTGATTCAATTTACAAAAATAATGATCCATCAACTAAGAAACCAAAGTCAAGTAAAGGTAAAAAATATCTCAATTTGATTAAACCAATTTGGGAAAAAAGAATCGAAGGATCAGGTGTGAGAAAATACAGTGATAATAAGATTGAATACAGATATATCGACGATTTGACAAAACTCGATGGAATTATTAATTATATTTATGCTCAAGAGAAGGCTGGAAACAACAATTTTTTGAACGAAAAGAAAGCGATTAAAGATTTTATTTCGAACAAACTTGATGAAATGATTGAAAAACCTGATGGAATTAAATATTTAAAACGAGTTTTGCCGGCAATAAGTTCATCTATGATTGAGGGTAGTGGACTTTTGAATGATTTTATCAACAATTTACCTTTTGAATTACACGTACCAACTTATCAGTATCTGGGGCCTGGCACAAAACTCGAAAAAAGACTAAAAAGAGGAGATCCTGGTATAAATAAATTAGATCAAGCTGCTATGGAACACGATATTTTTTATGCAAAACATAGAGACACAAATTCCAGACATATCGCAGATAAAGTTTTGCAAGATAAGGCAATGGATAGATTTTTATCAAAAGATGCTAGTTTAGGTGAAAGATTTGTTGCGCTTCCAACAGCTGGAGCAATGTTTTTGAAGAGAAAACTAGGAATGGGAATCGAAGAGAACTTGAAATTTTAACTATATAAATGGAGGTGATCGTAAACTTCAGCAAAAATCAGAAAGAAAAAATAAAATCCGCTTTTAAGAAGAAAATACCCGTTAGTATTCAATTTAAAATAGATCAACTAAAAAATGGCGAAGATAAGATATTTTTAACAAATAGACAATACAATAAACTCGAAAAACATAAGAAAAACAATAAAGGAACCAGAATAGAATTTTCTTATAATCAGTTGAAAGAACTCAAAAATGGTGGACTTTTGAAAGATTTATTAGATTTTGTGGAGAAAATATTCCAGTTGTTAAAAATGTTGTTCCTTATGTTCGTAAAGCTGCTCCAATCGTTTAAAAAGGATGTGATTCCTATTGTTCGAAACATTTTAAATTGGTTAGATAAAGAGTTGGAAGATGTTACAGGATCTGGATTAGATGAGAAAACTTTGAATTACGTGAAATCAAACATTGAAAAAAAAATTTAAACCTTTAACATTCGGGGAATTGGAAGAAATCTGTAAAAACATTAAAAATTTTAGAGGAATTTTTATGAGAGATACATTACCTGAAAAAGTTAAGAAATTTGAATGTGGAATTGTGAATTTAGACTCGATTATGGGAAGTGGAACACATTGGATTTGTTATTATAAAAATGATAAGATTGCGTTTTATTTTGATTCGTATGGAAGAATTGAGGACAAACCACCTATAGAATTGATTAAATATTTAAAAAAATCTAACGTTTATTATAACGATTCTCAGATTCAAGACTATAAAGATCCCCCAATTTGCGGTCATTTATGTGTTTTTGTGTTGAATGAACTGAGTACTGGTAAAGATTTTAAAGAAGTTGTTAACAAATTATTGCTTAATAAATATGGATTCACAAAATATTTTTGACGTATTTGGAACACAAATTATTCAAAATGTAGATAATAGTTTGAATTTTGATAGTTTGAGAAATGAGTTTGATAACAAGTTAGAAAATTTATTACAAAACCTTCCAGATTCAGATATGTTTGCTGTCGAGATTGAAGATTTTAAAGCAGAATATGATAACAAACTTGCAAATTTCATGAGTTCAAATGAAGTTGCTGATAAAATAAAAACATTGGAAAAAGAAGTTGATGATGGTGTAAAAAAATTATTTACCAATTTAATGTCTCATATCGAAAAAGCTGATAAAATTACTGAAGCGATCAAAGTTGAAAAGAATTATGTTAGTTTGGCTAATAAGAAAAGAATTGTCGGTGTTCGACCTGGTATTGACAAACATGATGTTGTTGTTAAAGAACAAATTTTAAAACCTCTAAAATTATCAGAAAACATCGATATTGTTGATTTACATGATCCGAATGTTAAAAATGCCTTAGATTTTAAAGGAAAAAGAATTAGCGGTGTTAGTAAAGGAATTAATCCATTTGATGTTGTTGTAATGATTCAATTAGAAGATCCTATTAAAATGTTTAATGAACTAAAACAAAATTATGAGAATCATAAACAGCATGTTAAAGATTTTACAACAGAAGTCTATGAAAAACTTGATGAAAGAAGTAAAAGATCAGTAGACGATGTTGGTGAATTACTTGATAAAGTAAATAAACTAGAAGAAAACTTTAATACATATAAAAATGATGTTAATGTATTAGTTGGTGAAGTAATTAACAAAATTCTGGATGATTTTTATACACATTTCAATGAGGAAGTAAACTTTTTTAAAGATTTTGATACACGTTTCAATGAGAAAATAACACATAATAATGAATTACTTAAAAGTATAGATGATCGATACTCTTTATATCTCGATAAAGTAAATAAACTAGAAGAAAACTTTAATAAATTTAAAGAAGATGTCGATAAAACTTTTGAAAATATTGATAACAGATTTAATTGGATTAGGTGGTTACGATGACTAATTTTCCTTATATAAATGGCGCTCATATACTGTGTGAGGTGCAAAGAGAAAACTGCCACAAACGATATAAAATACTATGCAAACATTAACGGAGTTAAGAGAATTTCTGGAAAATGTGCTGAATGTAACTCAAAAAAGAGCCAATTTATAAAAACTTGATTTTGACATTTTTTCTTAATAAATAGAGATGGCGGGACATTACAGTGCTTTCGATCTTTTTATCATGCAACACGAAAGAGGTTTGAAAAAAGAACATTGGGATGATATTTCTCAAAAATATGAATTATCCGAAGATATGATGAGATTATACGTAAACAAATTGAATTGGTTATAACATTGCTAAATATCAAACTTTATCATCAGAGTTCATTCAAGAAAATATACATTATCAATTAAAAGATCATATGTCTGTTCTTTGTCTCTATCAACACTTGAGTATAAAGTTTTTGGATGAAAATAAAGATACAGTTGATTGGAACAATATTATAGATAGCGGTTACTATCCTGTGCAAATTTTATTGAAATATGTGACCGAGATCGCAAAATTTAAGGAAGAGAATCCTGAATATGACGAAGTAGATCATTAAAAAATGACTCTAATCTTTTTAATTATTTTACTAAAATTTATATCTTTTCTTATAAAAACGTACATTAGATCGATGAAAAAATGATACACGATGTTTTAAAATTTCTAAATTTTCTCTTATTAAATGGCGGACTACAGAAAATATGCTAGTGATATTGAAAGGGCGGAGTTTAAAAATTTCTATCCAATTAGTAAACAACATTTGAATGAACCGAATAAAAGAACTGAGTTTAATATTGATTTTGGAGATAACTTTTGCTCGTCTAACTTCCAGTTTTATATTTCTGGAACTTTAACAAAACAAGATGGTCAAGCATATCTTGGAACTGATAATGTTAGATTAATCGATAATTTTATACCGTTTTTATTTTCTAAGATTGAAGTAAGAAAACACAATAAATTGATAGAAGAAGTCGAAAACTGTGGCCAATTAAGCACAATTAAAGGAAACTATTTCGTATTCAAAAAGTGATGTTATTTCTCAAACTTCTAATGGCTTTGAATCAGATTTTAAATTTGGTGTTTTTTGAAGCAGCTGGAAATTTATCTCATTTTGGATTAGGGATTTTTTGAAAATGTTACTATTCCGATCTATAAAGGAGGATTTTATCTAAGTTTTATAAGAGCAGAAGACGATGATGTGATTCTGAAGACTGCAACTGGAAATGTTATGCCTGTTGATGGAAAAATAACAATTACAGATTTTTTTATTAGAGTTCCAATGATTGATTATAAAACCACGAGTAAAATTAGGTTGATTGATGAAATTACAAAAAGTCAAAACATTATGTTTAATTTTCTAGATTGGCAATGTATTGAACAAAAAGGTATTTCCGGAACAACTTATTCGTTCGATATCACAAATATTTATAGAAATATCTTCAATCCCAAGTTCGTTATCATAGGTTTTCAAACAGATAGACAGAATAATCAAGAAAAAAATCCTTCAAAGTTTGATAGTTTGGATGTAAAAAATATCAGAGTAAAATTGAACGGTTCTTATTATCCAGATGAATTACAAAATTTAAACATTTCCGGAGGTCTTTTCAGAATCATGTATCAGATGTATCAAGATTTTAAGAAAGTTTACTGTAATAATAAGGAAATGTATTACAATCCTAAAGAATTTTTAGCGAATAGACCTATTTATGTCATTGATACAACAAAGAGTTTGACAAATATTTCTGGTTCAAAGAACGATATAATTTATCAATATGGATTTTCAAAAAGCTGTTACAAACTCGACATGTTATGTGGTTGTGGTTTCTGAGAAATTTTTAGCCTATGATGTGATTAAGAACGATATTAGAGAAATTCAGTAAAAAATCACGTTATTTTCACTATTATTCATCAGATAATTTTTAAAACTTTACAGAATTGTTAAAGACATTGATATAAGTATTCATTTTTAATTTCAAAAGAATATCTTAAAAAATGGGGATGATATTAACAAAAAACTATTCCAAGGTCATCTTAAGGGTTTGGACCGGAAGTTATGATTTTAAAAAATACTTTAATATTTACTGATCCTATATACCAAATTTCAGCAAAAAAGCTCCAATAGTTCTCGAGATATAAGAGTTTTTAAGATAAGGGATGATTGGGGGGTTAGTTTTTGAAAATTTTGTTATTTTCATGAAATTTTAAGTTGAACTCGCTTGTTTTTGAAGTTTCAGATTTTTCTGATAATTTTTTTTTATTTTTTTATGAATATTAAGAAATAGGGGATGATTTCACCCTTATGGATAAGTTAAGTCGAAAGAGTTAAGTATTTACTATATGTGTACCAAATTTCATTAAAATCGGTTGAGTGGTTTTTGAAATATAAAATTATTAATAAACTTGTAAACTAGCACTCCTAATTGAACAAACTTATATAGCAGAAGATATAGCTTATATCTTTCGAGACTCTCCGTAGCTCAGTTGGTAAGACGCTTGCCTTCAAAGCCTGAGGTTCTGGGTTCAAATCCCAGAGCTTCAGGCGCGCTTTTTATTGAGGAAGACATGGTTGTCGTTCAGTGGTTGGGGGACAAGTCTTTACACGAGTGGCCATAGTGTAATGACTTATAGAACAAGCCGAGTAATGACAACTGTGGTTGGCGCGCCATTTGCTTCCTCACCTTTCCACTTCATTCCTTAATTCCTTCTCTTCCTTAATTCGTACATTCCTTCTCTTCCTTAATTCGTTCATTACATTCATCATTCACATCATTCATTAATACAACATTACACTTACAAAACACCCGACACAAATTCCTAATTGTATCTCTCCATCAACTTCTACACAGTAGTTACCAAAGAAAAAATGAGACTTGGGAACAAAAAAATTCCAGAGTCTAAGACCCGAATTACAGCTCCTAGCCATTAACTTGGTTGGACAGTAGCAGTGCAGGGCCAAGTCCTCTAAACAATAGACACCGTAGAAGTTGAATGTGATGTCTATAAGGTTGGCAGGCCTGGTCCTACCCCGTTTACACGTGCAGACTAAGCTCCGATGTTTTTATCTATTTTAACTAGTTTCTATATAAATAATGGAATTTAATTAGTAAGTTGACCCTTTAAAAGTGCACTCGATAAGCAGGAAGGACTAATTTCGTGAGTTTGTTTATTTTCCTGTAATCTTGGATGTTTCAAGGTTAAACGTGATACTTTATTGCAATAATCCCACGCTAAATGGTCTTCGGAGTTACATACTGCATGAACGATAAATATACGATCTCTCTTATCAGTGTTCGTAGCGCAATCAGTTGCGTAACTGATTAACAGTACAAGGGTCCTCAGATCGAATCCACCTGGCTGCAGATATATTTTTATCACTTAGTTTGTTGATTAAATATTTTTAACAGGAATCAATAACTTTATTTTATCACAATTGTGGCTGTGGTTTTTATTTATCTGTGTTATTGTGTTATTTATTAATTATTTATTGCTATTCTATTTATTAACTATTTATTGTTGTTTTACTTATTAACTTGTTATTGCTGCTTTTACTTATTAACTATTTATTCCTGTTTTTATTTATTAAATATTTATTACTGTTATTATTTATTAAACAACTGAGTTGAAAATTTGACATAAACCAGCATGAACTTTACTATTGAAAAAAAACGAAAAATGGCAAACCACATATTTTGTACAATAACAATAAATTTAGAGAAAGTTATCACTCAAAAAACGGAGATATTACCTGGAGATGTCTGGGACGTAATTGTAAGGCAACGGTAAAAACAAATTTGGAAAAAACCCAAATATTGTCCACAAATGATAACCATGATGGCCCACATCCTGTGACTATGAGGTCTCTGGTGCTGACACCTCAACAGAAGCGCGCCGACACGCGCCCGCCCGGACACCCGCGGCTGAGAGCGCCAGCACTACCGCGTCCGACACTCCGACCTCCGTTACCCCGGACCTTCCAGGGTCATCTCCGAAGGATAACACTCCTAAATCTGAAGTGTTAACTAACACAGAAACCTCACTGACAACGCCAGACACTGACAGCATTCTAAAGAACGAAAACTTAGCCCTGAAAAAAATGAGATATCGCAGCTGAAAACAAAAATGAAATCCATACTCGACCATGCAATACAAAACGATATGCGACTATCCCAGTACACGAGTGAAGTTTTTCCTCTGCACTCGACTCCTCCACCTCGAACAAAGACATCGGAACCTGCTATAACCACCGTTGAACATCGAACCACCCAAACTGAGATCATGACACGTGTAGCTGATGACAAGACGCCGGCTAAGGAAGCTATTAAAATGCTGGAGGAAGAAGAGGTAACGAGGTTGAAGCGACCTTGTGAAAGGTGCACCATCCTCAAGGAAGAAGCATCCAATATGATATCGGCAATTAAGGCTCTTGAAGAACAGCTAAAAACTGTACAAAAACCCCACCATATTGACCAAACCAAGCCCTACCTTTGTCGAATATCCATACACCTCCCATAACAAACCCTCCAGAGCCACTACCTGATGAGGAGACTGTTCTCAGGGAGAATAAACCTGTGTCTTCTCAGAAAAAAATAAATAACAAACAAAAAACGAAGAAAGAAAAATAAGAAAAAAAAACATGAATATAGTAAACATGTGACAGCTGAAAAACAAAGCTCAATACAAATCCCTTTCCATGGCGTCACTATATTGGGTGATAGTCACACCCGACATATCGCCGGTCTTGTCGGTAAGGTTACAGGTCCAGGGAACGAAGTGAGTGAGTGGTGTCTGTAAACCCGGAGCCGGCCTGCTGCACATCGTCTCGCCATCGAACATCCCACCATCTGCAAACCACTGCTATGTCCTCATAGCGGGCACCAATGATGTTGCAGCGGGCAAGGAGGAGATAATTTTACAAACACATGGAGGGAATCCTTCAACGACTTAGCTCATCCTCCAAAGTGCTAGTAGCTACCCTTCCCCACCGCCATGACTTAGCTCCTGACAACGCAACAAACAGGACGATCAGGATGGTGAATGGCTACATAACGGAACTCTGCAATCGGCATAAGGATGTAAGGGTACTGGAGGTGAACTGCATCCGACGTCCTAACTTTACTGCCCACGGCATGCACCTGAGAATGTGCGGCAAGAGGGTTTCTGGCACGACTGATTGCGGGGAGACTGGCCGACTTTGGTTCCTGTGAGAACCATCAACAACTGAACTCGGCGGCACCTTCTCCAGCGGCAGTGCAGCCTGTGGAGCCGATGACTGTTGTGTCCACTCCCTCGAGACCAGTTCCTCTGCCTGAGACGCCAGGACCAGCTCCTTCGAGACTCGCGCTGGTGTCAACTCCAGCATGCGCGATGACACGTACTTGCAACAAGACCTATGCCGAGGCCGTCACCAGCTGTTCACCTGCCACTTCATCTCCTGTGAATTCTGATAAAGCTGATTGTGTTTTTTTAGGGACCCCACAGACGGCCGACGGACAAAATTGACTGACGCTACCCAACAAATACAGACGAATTCCAAATTTCTCAATCAGGTTCAAATCCGACTGCTTCACCAAAAATGCCCAATCTGCCACTAACAAGCTTGACGAAATTCAATTGATGTGTGAAGAAACGAAAACAGATGTACTTGTTGTAACTGAGAACGGTTTTAATGACAAGAACATCGACCTATGCCAAATTCCAAATTTCACATTGGCTAATTCATATTGCCGACAACTTTCCAAAGGAGGAGGAGTCGCCATTTTTGTCAAACAAAATTATTCATTTTCTCCCTTTTCACTTGTCAAAACTATAGAAAAAGACTTTGAAGCAGTTGGGATAAAATTCAATTCGAACAGATCAAAATTTACCGTCATCGGAATCTACAGGTCTCCCAATGGCAATGAGGAAAATTTCTTTACAAATTTTGAAGCCCTACTGATGGATTTAACTAACCATGAACAGGGTTATATCCTAATGGGCGATTTTAACATCAATGCGATGGACACTAATCACCCTTCCACCAAACGATTTGTCGACTTGTTAAGATCATTCGACCTTGAGTTGTTGGTCAAAACGCCAACGCGTGTGACACAGTCTACACAGTCTACAATCGACAATATCATATCTAATCTCCCAAGTGTCGCAGTGTCCGTGGTCAATACAGCTATCTCGGACCACTATGGCCAAGAGGCTATTATTAGTGGAGTAAAAATCGAGAGGGAGCCCAAAATCACTAAAACAATAAGAGACTTAAGGCCAGGAAACATCGCTCTCCTCAACACTTCCCTTTCCAAAGAAGATTGGAAATTCCAAGAATCAAATCTTTCGGTAGAACAGCATTTTAAAATGTTTAGTGATACACTAAACTTTCATGTTAACATGTACTGTCCTCTCAAAACCATACAAGTTTGTTCCAAAACGGTAAACAACAAATGGATTACTAAAGGAATTTTAATTTCCAGAGAAAAACTAAAGTTTTTCTCAGAAATTCAGAAAACATCACACAATGAAGAATTCAAACGGTTTTTTCGAAATTACAAACTAATTTACAGAAAAGTGATCCACGCGGCAAAGGCATATGATGTTTCTAAATCAATTATATTTTCAAAAAATATTTCTAAAACTGCTTGGAACATCATCAACAATAAAAACAAATCATGCAACAATCAAATAAAATTAAAAAATGGTGACAGACTTGTGGAGGATGCGGTTGAGGTTGCGAATAGGCTTAACAGATTCTTTGGATCTGTTGCTTGTGAGCAAGGCCCTTGCCCATCACCGCCACAAGGAATCCCAAGACGGAGACAGTGTCCAGTAGCCTCCATGGCACTGGCACCTGTCGTTGAGGAAGAGCTTGAAAAAATAATTCAGCAGCTCCCAGCCAAAAAATCAAATGATTTAAATTTAATGTCGATGTGGCTAATAAAAACATGTTCAAAGCATATTGTGAAACCTTTAACCCAATTAGTAAATTTCTCTTTTGAACAAGGAGTTTTCCCCTCACTCCTAAAAACCGCGAAAGTGAGCCCGATTTTTAAGAAAGATGATCCCCACTCCCCACACAATTACCGGCCTGTCTCAATTTTGCCAGTTTTGAGCAAAATATTCGAAAAACTTTTCTTGGTAAGAATGCTTCAATTTTTAAATAAGCACAACCAGCTATCTGAAGACCAGTTTTGGCTTCAGGAAGGGTAAGTCGACAATAGACGCAGTTGTACGTCTAGTCGATAGGGTTGTAGAGGGGCTAGAACGTCGGGATCCCACATTAAGTGTGTTCCTAGACTTATCGAAAGCATTCGACTGCGTTGACCATGTTACAATGCTTGACAAACTTGAAACTCATGGCATTCGAGGCGTGCCTCTCCAGTGGCTCAGGTCATTTTTTAAGCCACAGAACCCAAATTGTCCAGATCGCAAACAAATTATCTGAACCAATTCACACTGAGCTATGGTGTCCCACAGGGCTCAATTCTCAGTCCAATTCTCTTCCTGATCTATGTCAATGACGTAGGTTCATCACTTCTGCACGGAAAACTTGTGCAGTATGCTGATGACACGACTCTCTGTTTCACTAGCAAATCAAAATTGATTCTGGAACAGCAGAGCTTTATTGAGATCAACAACTGCGTCCAACATTTCAACAGCCTCAATCTTAAGACAAATTCGGCAAAGTCTAATTTTCTAAATTTTTGCTTTGCGATCAGTAGACAGGCATGACGAGCCAGCTGTTATGTTGGCTGACACAATGCTGGAAGAAGTCTACTGCTCGAAATTCCTGGGAATATACCTAGATCGAGGGTTGACTTGGAATAATCATATCGATCACGTTTGCTCCAAATTGGCCTCAGGCATTTATGTTTTGAGGTCTCTAGCCAAATACTGCCCTATTCAGGTTCTAATGATGGCGTATTATGGCTTGATTTACCCCCATCTCACTTACGGGTTGGTGTTGTGGGGAGCTTGTGCAAACAATCAATTTATGAGAGTGTTTCAAGCTGCAAAAACAAGCGATCCGCATTATCGCTCTGTTGAAATTTAGAGAGTCGTGTAAGGAAGCCTTCAAAAATTTACAACTGTTGACGCTGCCCAGTCTCTACATCTTGGAAGCAACTATGTTTTGTATGTCTAAATGTACCATGACGAATGGCCGAGACATACATGCGTATGAGACTAGAGGCAGAGATAACTACCGAACTGGTAGACACAGAACGGTAGTTTATGAACGCTTGCCTTCACAGGCGGGTGTTCATTTCGTCAACAAATTACCAAATTCAATAAAAAACGCTCCAACGCCCAAGGTGTTAAAAACTCGTTTGAAACGCTTTTTAGTGTCACAAGCACTTTATAATGTAGACGAGTTTTTGGCATATGATTGGGAGACCACCAATTAAAAAGACTGACTGAACCCGTTGCTGGAAGTGGGAATCATTGGCGAATGAATGGATGTATGTAAATTAGTAAATTGTATGTCTGAATGAGATCTATTGTGGGGTGTATGACAAAATTCTAGCAAGTAAAAAGTTGACTTTTGCCATGCATTATAGAATGTTCCGGTAATAAAAATCTGATTGATTGATTGATTGATTGATTGATGTGATTCCCCATAGCGCAAACACGCACACTAACAACACTACACCAAAGACACAATCATTCATTTTGTCTTTTACAATAATTGATGATGTTCATATTATTCTCTTTCATTCCTTCTAATACTTCAAAAAATATACTCTTTCGCCACTGAAAAATCTCGATTTCTTCCGGAATAATCTTTGTAGTCATAGACAAAATATCCTAAATAATTGAATAATAAAATAAAATCATTTCTTTTTATCTCGGTAGTTGAAATATAAACATAAACATTTGCGTTGAAAAATTTATATCTCGGCAGAGTTAGTTCCATAATCTCCATTTATAACAAAAAATCTTTTTGTTTAAATGGAAGAGTATAATGCCAACTGTTACAAGTGTTCTAATAGAGGAGAAATTATCGATAAAAGATATTTAGTTTGTAGAGGTTGTAATTTAATTTTGTTAGAAAGACCTAAACCTAAGAAATTTCGAAATAAATTAACACATTTGAATAACCTGCTTACAAAATTGCAATATGGAGACAAGAAGCAAACAAAATTTGTTACAGAATTTAGAAAACAGAATAAAAATTTTTACTTATCTCTTAGAACCGTTGAAAAAATTATTTTCCTTTTCAAAGAATACATTAGGTTTGTAGGTATCGATACACACGTTTATTATGAAAAGATATTACCTGTATTTTTTTCATTATCTGGATGTTGAATTTGTTTATGATTTTGAACCAGAAAATCCTCGATGATTTTATAGTACATTTGGAGAAATTAAACGAAGAACCTCTTGAAAAGAATGCGGTTTTTACTCACATTCTCCCCGACTTCTCGAGTGATTGTTAGCAAATTTCATTTTTTCCGTCTTTAAATTTTTTCTATTTAAATGGAGTTCTTGAAAGAGTTAAATGATATTGGAGAATGTAAGTTTAAAGAGTATAAGAAGTTAAATGAATTGGAAGAAAGGAAGAAACATAGAATCTTGAATTTGGAGAAAATGAAAGATAAATTCGGGTTTACAATAATTGCCGAGTTGGAAGATTGTAAAGTACACTTGCCGAACAGATTTTTGACTGTTTTGGATGAAAAAAAGATTAAAGAATTAAACAAAAATGAAAAATTACACTTGGTTGTTACTGGAAAGAAGACTATAAAAGATAAAGAAATTATAACAATTAACTTTGTAGAATAAAGTTTTAACTCTAAAACTTGCAGTCCCTCCCCACGTCATAGTACTGTTTTGATAACCATAGTTGGTGTCTTTCTTCATAGGAATCACATGGAATATTATCTACAGTAATACCTTTTGTTTCACACAAAATGTGGCTATATTCTATAAGAAAAATTCTATAATCCTCTTTAATGAATTGTGTTGATAAATCTTGATACTCACAAAAATTCCTAAGAAATTCATCAATTAAGTCTTGATTATCTTGAAAGGACGTATAATATGGGAAAAAATGTCATAAAAAACGATGAAAACTCTCTGTTTGTTTATTTTTTACTTTCTTTTCAATATCTTTCGTAATTATATTAAATATATAATCCCCTTATTTTTTTCGTTTTTTGCCGATAGTAAAAACACTCCATTAGACGTTTCTTTCTGCAAAAGACCTCTACAAGTTCTTTTAATTTCTGTTTCATTTAAAGACGGTATCAACTGTTGTTGAGAATAAACCGGCAATTCACTGAATTCATCTTTGTTGCACTGTTTTAATGCTAGAAACTGAAGAGAGCTTTGGTGAGTTCATGTTGTTTATTTAGTAGAAAAGTTTTTTATTAAAGTATGTTTTTAGTAAAAATGTTTTAAATTGATTAAATTTTATTAAGATAAATCCTTTATTCGTAGCAGATTTGACAACATTTTACAAAGCACAGCTTAAGAAAGTAGAAGCTCAGATTCGGTTAATTTTTCATTCCACAGAGTAGATAGTAATGTACCGATCGCTTTTGGAGACGAACGACTGTAGATTCGGTTAATTTTTCATTGAGATTTGCTGTGTTATTTCTCAGCTTCCTTTATGGTACATTGAACAGTATTTTACATTGCTTTTCGGTCGGCTCCGAAAGTGCGCCAGGAACCCCATATTACTATCTACTTATAAATATATATATATATATATAATATATATATATATATATATATATATATATATATATATATATATATATATATATAAGGATCAGTCATCAGTATTGCTATCACTGTACGTACGAATGGTACTGTAGAAAGGGAGCAAAATTATCAGTTCGGTTCAATAGATTAGTCTGCGGAACTGGCCCGGCGGGAACTAATATCGGAGCGTGGTGGAGCCGGGCTGTTTTCTCCATAATGGGTGATCGCCATCTCTGATTATTGCAGTATCTCTACCAGAGCACAGTGTCCTCGACTGTCTGTGTTTTAGTTTTTAAGTGTCAGTCAATAACTTAGAAACTCACTGGAAGGCGATAGTGTGGTACAGGCAAGTTTTATGCCTGATTACTGCCTAGTTGTGGGTTTATGTATTAAATGTCATACCCTGAAATGAGAGCACTTGTAAACTAGTAAGTCAAAACAGGTTTTCTATTAGAATTATCCGTTTAGACATGGAATAGACATTAATTTAGGGTTTTAAGACAACTATGAAACAAGTAAAAAGAGTACGTATTACTTTCATCCGACTAAGCTGCAGTGGTTTTTCATTTACGCTAGCTGGAAAATTTAAGAGAGTATAGTAGTTATATTTCACCCAAGGGGGAAGTGTGTTTATTGTCCAGATGTCTCCTCTGAAAAATACTAGCTTTACTTTTGCATTATATTTTTTTTTATGTCAGGTATCTCAATAAATGCAGAGAAGTAAAAGATGACAAAACCGCTTTCCACAGCCTACCAGTAATGTCACCAAAGAAGGTAAATCGTAATTTCCAGAACTGATTCTTGATTCTAAATTTTGTTATTGACGATGGAAGGTTTAAAAGAATAACAGGACTTTGGATATTTGTCATCGTTATATGTTACAAAATGTATAACACAACGTTTAGAGGATTAGATCTATCCTCTTCATCCGGTGGAGGAGGTATTAATACATACAAAAGAAGGGAAAGAAAAGGATTCAAATATACCCAAAAGCTGGATTGATCCCAATCCTCTAAACGTTGTGTAACGTACAACGATGGCAAATGTCCGGAATCGTGTTATTCTTTCCAAAACCGCTTGTCAGGTCAATAGATGCCAGAGGAAGTACAGATCACCTCTTGCGTCACAACAATTACGTCATAGCTTCCAGGAGAAGTCCCTTGTAATTGATAACATTATTAAGCGTCTCTCACATTTTTCTTTTCTACAGAACTTCTGAACTCGTTCGTAGTTACATTACCTTGTTAACAATTCAAAAGGTTTGGAAGTGAATAATTGTATTAATATTTATTAAATTACTTGAACTTCAAACACCCTTCCCCGATTAGACCTAGTCTATATAATTTAAAAATCGCCGCATTCAGTCAGCCACTAATAGGTTCGACAGATCAGTATTTAGTAGACAATCGCATAGTTTCTACCGGCACACAACAAGCGGGAGTGGACGACGGGGAGGTGTCTCACTTTAGGTGACGTTGAGGCGGCCGGGACAATAAAAAGTGCAAAATGAAGCATAAGTTAAACAGAGGAATACAATTGAACATTTCTTGCAGTTGGCATTCGGCGAGCTACTGAAAGGGCGGTTTAAGCTCCACGAACTTTACGTTTACAAAGTTAAAATCGAAACTCAGTCAAGCGTTTGTTTCTCTGTGAGAGCATTTTAGGGCTTGTTCTGAGAATTGTCTTAATTCATTTTTAATTTATTAAAATATTGCGTTAAATTTGAGTCAAATATCATCAATTGAGTTTACATATAAATTAATTTTATATGCTTGCGTGCATGTGTATGTGAGTAAAAGACAAAAAATTTAAAAAGTTAAGAATTTACAAATTAGTACAAACTCATTTTAGGTAACACTTTTTGCTGTCTAATTCTTTGGCATAATACAAATTGCATTGCAAATATATTCTTTTTAGATTATTTAGGACCTCAATGCCTAAGGGTTATCTTCTTAGTACTGTCATATATTCATCATATTTAATTATTTGGGAAATGTTTGATAAAAATTGATATATGTGTCTCTTAAACTTGTATTGTATAACCATGCCAGGTTAGTGGAGAACATAGAACATGTTTTGTTGCGGAGATTCACAATTGTGTTGTTTCGTGTACAAATCACAGAGGTTACTCATAAAATTAATACAACACGTATAAAATTTAATATATAAACTTGGAAATAAAAATGTATTAAATTTTTTTAATATTTTCTGCATAGCCGGTTTTTACCACATTTAGTATTAGTATTGTTCCAAAGCCCTTTTATGCTGAGTGAACAGAAATGTTGTTTTTGCGTTTTGATCTACACACTGGGAATATATATATATATATATATATATATATATATATATATATATATATATATATATGTATATATATATATTGTCCGAGTATTACGATAATCGGAATTGTATTGTTTCCAACTACTAGGGCTTTTCAGGCGATACTATTCTTATTGCACTCATCATCACTCTTTCAGTACTCTACAAGAGGAGTAATAAGTCGAGGATCTCGTGAAATCTGTGCTGCCCACAACAACTAAACACAGAGTGCTGCAAGTAAAAGTGGAAATGTCACCGTAAACCTCACAGTATTTATACAAGAAAACGTTTCGAAGTATCGAGGGCACAGAGTTACCAGACTATAAAGACAGTACATTAATTAATCGTTTATTTGTATATGTCTAAATCGCAATTGATTCATTATTGTAGGCTTACCTTGCGGTATTGAAATACTGTTTCATATGTGTTTGCAGAAAAGTATAAATAGTAATATGATGGGATATGATAATACGATAACATATTGGGATGTGAAAATCCCTATGACAAAACAAGGTTATTTTTCCCATGATCCCCTTAAGAGTTTAGGTCTCGCACACTATTCTTTTGCTGTATATTGAAAAATTTCCGTTAAGTGCAAATAACAAGGTTTCTCGCACTAATACCATCATGGACTATATTAGTGCGAATATAATAAGGATGACCTTACCTTGCGAACACACACAATTATATTCTACATACCATATGTTAGAGTCTCTTTCGTATTTATTTTGTTTAGTGTAAGTTAGTAAATTTTCAAAGCGCGTTATCACGTTATCAACTATTGGGGAGGAGGTCAATCTGCATCTTTTTATTCCTTGAACACAAAATAGAAGTTGGCCACCAGCGCCTCCTTAAGGGGAGTCGGTTGACTATATATAGCGCACATGTTTAAATTACATAAGTTTAGGAACATGTTTTCTCAATAACCAATAAACATATCAAGATAAGGTTTGTTTTTATTTGAATCTGCTATTTCTCTTACCTATATTTGCAGCACAGCAAATTTCCATAGCACTAATATAAATATTTAAAAATATGTTTTTTATAAAAGTCAATTTTTTTAATATATAACTTTTTTTAATTATTATTAGACTACATACAACAATTTGCTGTGCTATAAACATTGCTCTAGTTACGAGGAACAAAATTTAAAAAATGTCATCAAAATATATTGAGTGGGTTCTAGAGAAACGTGTTCCTAAACAAAGAAAAACACGAATGTTCAGTAAACTCTTTTTAAAGATTGCATACACATTAATCAGAAACATAACAACATTTAATGCATTCCAGGACCACAACTAGGGTTTTCAGGATCCTCCCCTTGTTCATATACGTCTTCTAAATGCCTTTTAGCTGCCAGTTACTTTCTGGCAACACTTTTTCTCGATCTCTTCCACAGCTTTCTGCGCTTTGTTGATTCGGGTGACTGACATCAATTTTTTTCATTGTTTCACAACAATAGCATGCAGGTGTGATCCCTAGTTTGCTCAACACTTCACATTTTATTATGTTTCCTTTGCTGAAAACTTGCCACAGCCATCAAATACACCTACTTCTAATGTTCCCTTCATCACGAAGGTTGATTTTGGAACTCGCGACCAAATAATATTGTTTCAGTGATTCACTGGGGTTTTGAATCCCACCGTGCAAACATTTTGATAACAACACGATGGATCTGATAAATCTCTAAGTATTTGTTTCACCTCTTTTCATGACAGCAGGAGCAATGCGTTTGTGATTGTTGTGATCATAAGTTTCATCATCATTTATTTTAGCTAGTTGGTACTTACACCAGGTATCTTGGCTAGTACTTATATCAGGCTAGTAGTTGGTTCTGGTTCTTGACATTCACTAGGCACAACTACTTTTTTTACCACCTGGATTTCTTGTCCCTGTAAAGCACTTTGCTTTGTTTTTGAAGGTTTATGTGTTATAAACTACACAGTATAACTAAATATTATAACTTAGACTCAATGAAAGCAAGAAACACAATGTATGTGACAATAATAGACAAACAAAAAATTAGGGTTATATCAAATCTCAACTGACTGTAAACAGATTGGTTGACAACCTTGTATAATTCAAAGCAGCATAAAGCAGGTTGGGACTAACATAAGCCTAATAATAAATATCCACTTCAATAAGGATTATGTGTGACAATGATGCAGAGTACATGAATTTTACGAGCCAAAATATGCTGAAGCCATTTACATAATATTATATGTTGGGTGTGATATTGGTCTTGGCCGATTTGAATAAAAATTGCACCAAATTAAACAGGAAGAGTCTAAAGATTAATAAAAGCAAATAAAACGTTTTTTGTGTTTTTTATAGATTTTTTGTCAACCGACTCCCCTTAAAAAGCTGGAGGATTGTAGGTGTCAGAGGCGTTTACTCTGGGACTGGTTAGTTCTTATCCTTTCTGGCCGAACCCAGTCTCCAAATAACAAACGCGTATGCGACAGACCTCTCTCTATTTTTTGCTTGTCACTTAAGGTGTTCCTCAGTGTTCACTATTCGTCTTCACTTATTTTTGTTTAGATATGTTAACGATCTTCAAGAACTCAGTTCAGGTCACATTGTTCAATATCGCCGACAATAAAGTGTTACTGTAAATGCTGAATCAGAAACTGTAACTGAGCCAGAATCTTTCCTTAGTTCTGAATAATCTTAGCATTTGGTTACCAAAAAGTTCCTTTTTTGAATACAGATAAAACAAAAATAGTGTATTTTCGTCTGAGAACACGGTCTGATGATATGCTGGTATCCTGAATATCAGCTACATGATAAAGTAAAATGTCGTCAAATTTCTTGGGATTTCATGTCGATTTTAAATTTAAATTGGAACCATCACATAATCGTTCAGTGCTGCAAACTCAACTGGTGCCTGTGTTCTTTGAGCTAATTATCCATCTTCCTTGACAAAAACATGTTGCTTGATTGTGTAATTCAGCTACTTTTAATGTCTTCTGTTCTGGGGAACCCTATTACTGTCTTCCCCTTGAGAGAGTGTTTAAATTACAGAAGCGAGCAACTCGAATCATCTGTGGGCTGGGATGTCGTAACACCTGCTAAAGACGTTTTCCCTGCCGAGGGGTCTGTTGACTCTACCTTCTATTTTCATATATTCAGTATGTTTGTTCACTTTTAATAATCTTTAAAATATTCCAACTCAAAATGTTCCAACTCCAACAAAAAACTAGTAAACTTGTCATAAACTGTGTTCCAAACAAGCATGTTTAAGAAAAAGAAATCAATACCTTTTACCCAAATTGTTCAACATCCTTCCTGAAACAATAATAGTTTGCGAAAGTGCTTCATCATTAAAACAAAGACTTGAAGTTCCTTTTGTGCTGTTAAATACTCTGTAGAAGAGTACTCATGCAACTTATCCTAGCTTAAGTTTTCGTTATTATGCTCCTTGCCTGTTTCATAGGCTATAATATTCTGTTTTTAAATACCAAAGCCTTGATAAAATAATTTGTACGCCTTCCTTTTTTGATCGAATATGTTCTATACAAT